>NW_026855603.1:257500-325184 GCF_026571515.1 Ruditapes philippinarum
GAAGAGTTTCCGATAGTAACTTTTATCAAAATTGGGATATGTATGAAAGAGGGTTTGGTGAACTCGACGGAAACTTTTGGCTTGGTAATCGCTTCATACACCTGATCACAAGTCAGGCAAAATACGAACTTCGTGTTGACTTGGTGAGTTCTACTGGGGAAATGGCCTATGCTGAGTACAAAGAATTTTCGGTTGGAGATGTCTTGTCTGGCTACAGGCTGTATGTTGACAAGTTTAGTGGTACGGCTGGTGACAGTTTATCCTATCATAATAGAATGCCATTTTCTACCTTTGATCGGGACAATGACCAAGACAGTATTAACTGTGCTGTGGTACGTCACGGTGCTTGGTGGTATAAAGAGTGTCTTCATTCCAACCTCAATGGAGACTATGGTAACAGTAAGGCATATATAGGCCCAATTTGGTACCACTGGAAGGGAGCTACAGACCCTATGAAGAATGTAGAAATGAAAATTCGCCGAGTAAAATAGTTTTGCATATATTATTCTATGACTGAATTAAAGCAGTAACTCATCATACTTTTATGTCATAACACTACCTGTATGTTTGACCTTTGTGTTTAGTAATATAAACATATATGAACGCTAAGTAGTAAAATACAGCTTTAAGAGCATTCATTAGATTCATGTATAAATGCATGAAAACATATTTTAACTACAAAATTAATAGGATCTGGTAAATATTGGGTAAGGTCTTCTGCCCGTATTGCGATTTTCACTTGCTTGACTAGTCCTGTTATGTCTTGGACAATAGTGGGATCATATTGTGAAATAATTGTTCACTTTGTGATTTGGCTATATGGACCAATTCTTTTCAATTTTAGCTATGGGCCAATCTTCAAACATCAAAATCGCCGCCATTTTCGAGATGGCCGCCAAGAATGTAACAATAAGTGACACTAAAAATACTGTTTGATAAATTCATAAATAGTTATTAAATTTATTAATTATATTTTGCACACATATAAATCAGTGTTTGTCTCTAATAAGATTTGAATTTAATGCTGCATTTATTTAAAATGTCTTCCAAAATGGCCGCGAAATGCATAAAAAGTGTTTTTTTTTTATGTTTCAAAGTTATTCGTGCATTCATTACTTCTATTTTGATTGTGTATCACTCGCAGTCATAAATACGTTTAACAAACCAAGAATTTTACTAACTACCTCGTAAATTATTACTCAGACCCTGAACTGCGCCCATAAGTCTATCCTCGGTCACAGTCTCCACCACACAGACAAACAAAGAGCTGTGCACAGCAGGTCATCTTCGATACATGTATAGACCCCACACGACAACCAATCTGGGTACTACATCTTCACTTCAGTAACTCCTGACAAGACTCGAATGCCTGTTGTAATTTTGTCCAGAAAGGCTCCCGTGCATTATCCTGACCTTTCACCCAACACCAGTTACTTTGACAATGAAGTTCGGGGAGGGCAAAAGCGGAACATTCAGTTTAAAGAAATCGATCTGATTTTATTTTATTCTATTAATAAATCTTTAGGCCCCCGGCTATGCTCTTTTTTATCGGAGCTAAAATAATTTAACTGCGGTTTAAATCATATTCATGCGGGAGATTATTAAATATTTATAATGAATGAAATAAGAGCGTCCAAAGCAGGCCTTCACGCTTACACACAAGGGAATTTGAGGTAATTCACTGTCCCACATTATTTTATGTGAAGCTGGCTTCACATGGTTTTATGTGAAGTTGGCATACTTTACATGCTGGGAAATGTGAACTTGTACACTTTTTTCAGTGAAGTCTGAGTAGTATATAATATGAAAAACAAGATCAACAAGGAAAGGCGGCGTTCAATGAACGCAACCCCCATATGACCCAGCAACAAGAACCAATGGCAAGGAGCCCAGGCGGACCCCAAACATAAAAAGGACAGGGCAACGACACGTTAATCATTAAATGATAAATAATTTGTAACTGATTAGGAATTCAAAGAAAATAATAATAGGCCCACAAAGGGGAAGGGGACAGGATACCGGGGGAAGGGGGGGGGGGTTAATCAAAGAAATAAAAACTAGAGGCAATGGGGAAGATACTTACCGAAGACGAGAAAACAACAAGGGACACAAGCAAAAGTGTCACCAAAACAGTATGAAACAACATAGACATACATCTGAGGAACACAGTGGGGCGCCGCCTTGGAACGGTCAGCAGCATAATAATGACTGCTGGGGAGTTTAAACCGGTTAATGGTGCACCAAACCTCGCTCTTAGCCCCACCATGTTCCTATAAACTGACGTGAGTTCATTTGCAGGGACACACACGTAAACATCTTGCCAAGTACAGTTTTTATTCAATAAACAACAACAAATCTTTAAGATACTTAATTATTTTTTACAAGTCATTACGAAGAATTATCATTTTTGATAGGTGATGTTTTAAGTATTGTGCTGTGTTGTTGACGTAAGATGTTCTTATATTAATTTCTCATAAAATATATTTGTGATTGACTGTTGTAAGAGAATATAATAATTTGCGTTTATCTAATAAATAAATTTCACTTATAAGTTTACTGCAAGACTTAGTTTTTAATATATCAATTGGTTTATCACTAGACTTAGTTTTAAATAGAAAGTAAAGCTGAAAGTTGACCAATATCACTACAGTACTAATAACAGTTATTGCCCATTGTTATCCAAGTTCGGAATCCATGTCTCGAGCTACCATTTGTGATTGCCTGATGTTTGTGTCCAAATGCCGTAACAATAGATTATATTTACATTTTTGCCTGTACGTCCATCTGTCCGTCTCTTCGATGATTTCATCACGCATGAACCTGGATACTAGTTCAAAATCTTACGACCAATTTCTATTTTAAGAGAAATCTTGAAATAAATCTTCTTTCCTCAAAATATCATAAGAAGGTCTATAAAGCAAAATCTGTCGTAACTTTACGATAGGTGTTCCTCATTCGTAAGTGTATTTAATTGTCTTTTAACACGTAAAATCACGTATCAGAACAGAAGCATACAAAAATGGAAAAACAAATATAGGCTATATGCAAACATTATGTTGAAATATTGTACAAATATGTTTTTTTTAAACTGATGAATATGATGTGATATGTACTAGCAATTTTATATTGACCTCGGCGATAGCCGAGGTCAATATTTATTTTTCACTTCAAAGATAAATCACATCATATTCATCCGGTAAAAAGTACATATATGTTTTTTATATGATTTATTTAACTCGCTTTTATATGGGATATTAAATCTGCCATTGAATACGACAGAAATCGACGTTTTTTTCCAGTTAGATAACTATTCCATTATTTGGCGCTGTATTTTAATGGGCATTGACACGCAAAATTAAATTTTTTAAAGAGGATAGATATCTTAATCTTAAATAATATATATTGGACTTGTATTTGCAAAACGTTTTTCAAAAATAATAACAACAAACTTAACGTGACGTCACGTTATAGCTCACGTTTTTTCTGGACTTTCCAGAAAATATATTTCTAAAAAACAAAAACATTGAATTGATATCTATAATATGAAAATCTATATTTTCGGTAAAAACGGTTAATTATTCGACCAAAGGGTCGCTATAACCAGCGATTCAGAAGGAATCTAAGCGATCAAATGTCCTTTGAAATATAATAAAAAAAATCTGTATCAACAGTCAAGTATTGAATGTATGAAGGAAGTTTAGAACGTAAACACTGCTTTAAATAATTCAAAGGTTATTTACCTTTAGAAAAACAAAACGTTGCCACATATCTCTATTGTAAACAAATTGTTTATATTTTTTTTCAGTTTTGTTTCAACATACCTAAACATGAGATATAATCAAGGAAAATATCGCTTTAAAAATGATCTGTTTGACGGTAAAACAAACACTACAAGGTCCCTGAAAAATTATAATTTTACAAGTGCGCAATATGTCAGAAGAGACTTATTGTTTTTAACAATTTTCCCTCAACTTTACCCTTTCAAATTTCATCGAGTTAATATTAATGCCTTACAAGTCTGGCTAGATTTGACTAGCACAGTAAATGTATTTAATGTAGATGAGGTGAAGGTAGATGAGGTGTTTTAAAAATGTTGACCGGTGGGTTCCACTCTGTTGCCCTTGAGCAATTTTCGACAAAAATAAGATGATGCCCAAGATGGCGGATATTGATGAAAAATAGATAAATAGCTTAGGATTTTGTATTGAAATATAACAATAGTAAAAGAGATGATACTGTTATAATTAAAATTTTGATGAAATTGAAAATATTATTTTAGACTCATGTATCAAATTATTGGAAGTGTAAAAGCATTAAATTTACATAAAGCAACATGTGGCCCCTTGTTCCACAATACTTAGTTAACGGTCTAAATGTTTTGTTCCGAAGGAACAGAAACAAATATAACAACACACAGTGGAGCGGAGCAACTTTTAACACCTGCGATACGGCATTTGACATCTGCTGTTTTGAAGTATATACATCTAAAAAGGACATGAAAAAAGCATATAACGACAAACATTGCACTAATATTTTGAATTGTACACAGAAAAATAACACCATGTTTCTTGTTTATTTGGAATTCACTAGAAAAAATATCTTATATTGTCTGTTTAAAATAGCTTCATGGCAATGTAAACCTTGTTAGCTATCAATAGCGCTGTTATATTTACGGTCCTTCTGGACCATTGATTCCAATGCTTTAGGTGTTCAATACTGCTTAATTGAGTCGGTGTAAAGATACGTTGCACCTTTTCATAGTCAGTACCGGAAATGGCAAGCTATTGTCCTCTAGCACTGGTTTAAGCAGAATTTAATGATCAATTTTGGAATTTAGAAACATCATCAGATGTGTTCATACGGCTGTTATCATAGAACTTTTAATATGACACGTTAGTGCCACTCCACAAAAAGCGGTGTATGGTCCCCAAATAAAGAATACGTGTGTCGTAAACGAAAAAACAATGGGCGGAACTGAAGAAAATGGATTTTTGGAAGGGGACCAAATGTTATGAAGACCAAATATCACAGATAAGCTACCACAATACCAATTTAAAAAGCTGACAATATATCCTAAGGGCGACTATATACAGTATTCAAGTAGGAAATACCGGAATCCTCGAAAAAGCAAAAACCAAATAGAAAAAAGATCTAACAATACCATCAACTCATCAATAATTACGCGCCCTCCTGACATATGTCTTGTTTTAACAAGATTCTACCGAATATTTGCAAGATCATCGATTATGTTATATATCTATATTTTGTTTTTTTTAGTGTTTTTAAACATTTAAACATATATATTTTTATAAAAAATTAATGCTCTCTTATCAAAGTGCAAAACTTTTAGACACGACATCTGCCATTTTATCTTATATTTAAAGAGCCTTTTTTCTTTTAAAAATCTGGAAGTAAAGTGATCCCTCTGAAGTTATGTACAACAATTACATGTATGTTAAACATTACTCGGCAGCAATAAAATCGTATTTTTGTTTAAACATAGTTTAAACAAATTCACAGTTTATATACAAATAATACCAGTAATAATGTACACAATACAAACATGAATTGTTGAAAAAAAGATTGGGCCCAAAACCTGAGCTTATGAAGTTCTTCTCCTTATAGATTTATAGTGTAGAAAATAAGGTATGACAGTATACGTTACTTACTTGAAATATATCTGATTTTACATTCTTTTTTTGTGTCGCCTCTACGGAGTAGTGGCGACAAATAGGGATCACTTCTCCGTCGTCTGTCTGTCCGTCTGTCTGTCTGTCTGTCTGTCCATCCGTCCGTCACAAAACTTGTCCGGACTACTCCTCATAAACTACTGGTGCAATTTCATCCAAACTTTACAGGAATGATCAGTACCAAGTCTAGTTGTGCATATTGTCAGCATTTTCCGGTTCAATGATTTTTGTTTGAGTTATGGCCCTTTAATAATTTTTATTTTTAAAGTTTGTCCAGACTACTTCTCTTATACCACTTATGCAATTTCAATGAAACTTTACAGGATTGATCTGTAGCTCAAGTCCTTGCGCATATTGCACGGGTTTTCCGGTTGAATGATTTTTGGCCTAGTTATGGCCCTTTGATAAAAAGGTGTTTTTTTCTGTGTGTTGCCAGATACGCAAAAGCTTGTCCGGACTACTCCTCATAAACTACTGGTGCAATTTTATCCAAATTTTACAGGAATGATCAGTACAAAGTGGTTAGTCTAGTTGTGCACTGTCCGTCTGTCTGTCCGTCTGTCACAAAATTTGTCCCAACATGAAATTGGCCATCATGAGGCGACACATGTGATTACTGATCGCTCTTGTAAGTAAGTAAAGTCAAAATTGTTTCTAACATTTAAAATTGTATTAAAGGGAAAAAGAGAGAAGTGAATTATCGGATAGGAACTAGAAATGTGTAAATAGGGCATATACCCTAAAGTGTGCTTTAAAATAAATAAAAACAAGCAAAACCCAAATGCAAAACTAACAAAAATGACCAACATTTCTGTTAAGTTTCATGACTATAAGTCAAATACTTTTTAGGCTACGCATGACACAAGTTGAACATTGCAATTCTTTACTAAGTTAAGGGCATTTACTCTACTGAACAGTTCTATAAGCAAACCTCACAAAGAAACATGCTGTCCAAAATTTCTGTAAAGTTCCACGATTCTAGGTCAGATAATTTTTGAGCTACGCACGACACAAATTAAAACAAATGCCCATTTATACTAATTCAATAGCAATAACTCAACACAAATTGAATTGATCCACACGCGAAACTCCAGGTGTACAGCAGTTTAAATGCAATCCCTCCTCTTCGATGTATCCGACACACCCTCAAATATTCACCCATTGTACCAAATGAAAAATCTAAAACGACAGTTGAAATATGACCCCGGGATTTGCCAATATTGAACCCAAAGTCACGATTATGTCAGTTTTGCGGGCCAATTTTTTGTCGGGAAGCCCAAACCTGTTCTGCACATCGTCTCATGAAAAAAATGATTTATGTCAAAAAGTTTTCATATCTTTCTTCCGGCTTAAAAGATACAGAGCGGACACGAATTTGAGAATGTATACAAAATATCTGATTGTGACCTTGACCTAAGGATTTTTATTTTTTTGAAATATCTAGTAAAATAAATGCTCCTAAACTAATACACTATACACAATGCAAACATATTGTCTACTTTTTAGTCAGTCTTTTTTATGTAGAAGCCAATTGACCCGTGTTTTTCTTTGTATACACGTTACTTTAAATTTTGTATCGAACCAGCTGTTATTACCAGTAAAGCATGCTATTGTCGTTTACATTTCAGGAACATCAAAGAAAAACCGCCGCATACCCATGCAATAATCACAAATTATTTTTAAATTGGCGATGTACTAAAATCAAAATGATCAAAAATTAAAAGCATATATCTTCATATTTCATAAAGAGATCAGAAAGAGTTTTCCTTATAGACTTGTTTCTTAGAAGTTATTTTCATGGGAATTTAATTTTCTTCAAAAATCTGTAAAATTTAAATCTTAGAAGTATGTAATATGTTCCATAAATGTTAAGGTTTTTCAAATTGTATCAATTTGATAATCACGTAAATTCGTTTTTTTAATTTTTAGATGATTAAATTATGACGAAATTATTTCATCAAAATGTTTGATTTCAGTTTTTATTTATAATGAGATCTGCATAATGTGTAGAATATTTTGGAAACACATAAACCAATCTATCATTATCATTAAGCTCATTTACGAATACTATGCCTTGGGAGAAACGTACCTGTGATCTTTCGCCAAAATTGAAAATCCAATTAAATGAAGTTCCCAAGTCTGATTTTTTCTACGAAACTAATGAAGTAATGTAGTACATGTATCATGAATTGTTAAGATATGAATTTAGTTGATTTCAGAAAGTGATTAGGATTTATTGTTAATGATATTTTGTGAGTACACTGTAAGTCGAAAAAAAAAAACACATTTTGTGTTGATCATGTAGCAAGTGAGAGGGATAATTCCGTTTTTCTCATTTATGAGTCATATTGTCATAACTTTTTATCACACCAAAACGTTAAGTTAAATAATTTAATTATTTATAGCATTTAATGGTGATTTTCAATTCAACTTTATAACTAGTATGTCAAACGTATTTGTCACATCAATTTAATCTCAGGATTAAAACTACTTTTACTATACATGCAGCGCACAGACATTCTTCATGTAAACATGTCGACATTACATTCACAAAATTCAACAACAGTCAAATGCAACCGTTTTAAAATTTACACAAAAAAAACCGAAAAGGTTTAAAATGTTTAAAAAATATGTCGCACATCTTATTGCCTAAAAATCTTGAACGAGACTTTAAAATCGGAGGAAACACTGTAGCATATTTCAATGTTGCACGGGGTCTTGATATGATGAACAATTTTACCAACTTACATCAGTTTCCCTTTTTTACGTGACAAAGTTTCAGATGGGATAAATATGGCAGGAAAGACTGACTGGTGAATTCGAAATTTGACTTTGCTCATTGCCCATTCAAAATGTGATATAAGAAAAACTCTGTTCAATACGTTATAAATGTTATATGTTATAAAAACTCAAGCAGTGTTTTCCTTGTGTACACGTTTTGGTGGAAATGAAAGGCAAATATTTAGATATTTAGATAATCTACTACATGTTTTAAATCTATGAAGATAAAAGAAGGTTCATATTACTTTTTTGTTTCCTTGTTTACAGACACGAAGTTAATTGTGTATACATTTGTATTTTATCATGAAAATCACACTAGTGAGACTACAAGGGAGATTTCTAATATCAAATGAGGCCAAATCAAACGAAATGTTATGGATTTACTTAATTGGTTAAAATTTCTGTTCAGTAAATCAGATTAACCCATTTGCTGTCTTTTTATATGAAAAACTAATCACATTTTTCTTTGTAAAATTGCAATATGTATCTTATTTCATTGAGCTGATAACAGATAGCGGAGAAAGAAAGTAAGATTCCGTTGGTAAATCATGTAAATGAGAAACATGCATTATTTTCTTTGGTCTTTTGTTTGCTGTTGTCATACAATAATTCTATTTAAGATTGACTATTGTCACGAACGTTTGCAAAATATATAAATATAATAAACTTGACAGTGTAGCTGTTTAAAAATACAATTATTGCAATTAGTGTTCACAATGGATTTGATAATATTTTGTATAGTTCTAACCTTTGGAACTGTGTTTTCTGCACCTGCAGGCAATCTTTATATTCCCTTACTTAAGCTGATTCCGAACGATAACACTGAGTTGGAAAATGAGTCGGATAATCAGTGTGTTACAAAAGAACACATAAATGCAATCATTGGTAATCTGTCAAATCATTCGAAGGATGCTATAGGGATCAATTATGCCACGAAAGCTGATATAGCCGAGTTGAATAGAAAACTAGATAACATATCTGCGATGATCATGAAACAGATCAAACAAAAAATGCCAATCGACTGTGAAGATAGTCAAAAGGAAGATTACCGAACAACTGGTGTCTATACAATATACCCGTACGGAGGACCGAAAGGGATATCTGTTCGATGCGATATGGATACATCGATTGGCGGATGGACTGTAATTCAAAGAAGAGTTTCCGATAGTAATTTTTATCAAAATTGGGATATGTACGAAAGAGGGTTTGGTGAACTAGACGGAAACTTTTGGCTTGGTAATCGCTACATTCACCTGATCACAAGTCAGGCAAAATACGAACTTCGTGTTGACTTGGTGAGTTCTACTGGGGACACGGCCTATGCTGAGTACAAAGAATTTTCGGTTGGAGATGTCTTGTCTAGCTACAGGCTGTATGTTGACAAGTTTAGTGGTACAGCTAGTGACAGTTTATCCTATCATAATAGAATGCCATTTTCTACCTTTGATCGGGACAATGACCAAGGCGGCCAGAACTGTGCTGTGATACGTCACGGTGCTTGGTGGTATAAATCGTGTCTTGCTTCCAATCTCAATGGAGACTATGGTAACACTAAATCAAGCATAGGACCTATTTGGTACCCCTGGAAGGGAGATACAGACCCTATGAAGAATATGGAAATGAAAATTCGCCGAGTAAAATAGTTTTGCATGTATTATAAAGCAGTAACTCATCATACTTTTATGTCATAACACTACCTGTATGTTTGATCTTTGTTTTAGAAATGTAAAAATGTGATCGCTAATTTGTAAAATACAGCTTTAAACGCATTCCTTAAATTCATGTTTAAATGCATGAAAACATATTTTATTTTTTAAATCTTTAAGTACAAAGTTAAAAGAATCTGTTAGATACTAGTATTGGGTAAGGTCTTTCTGCCCGTCTTGCGATTGTCACTGCTTGACCAGTCCACCAGTCTTGTCCTGTCTTAGGCAATAGTGGGATCATATGGTGAAATAACTGTTCACTTTGTGACTTGACACTATGAAACTATTCTTTTCAATTTAAGCTATGGACCAATCTTCAAGCATCAAAATGGCTACCATTTTCGAGATGGCCGCCAAGATGGCTTCTATAAGATGAAACAATTAGTGACACTGAAAATACTGTGAATTCATATATTTTTATTAAATTTATTAAATTCATGTTGCATACATATAAATCAGTGTTTATTTCTTATAAGTATTTGAATTTAAGTACTACATTTATTTAACATGTCTTTCAAAATGGCCGCGTAATGCACAAAAAATGTGTTTTTAAGTTTAATAAATGATGTATTCATTACTTATATTTTGACTGTGTATCACTCGCAGCCATAGATACGTTTAACAAACCAAGAATATTACTAACTACACCGTAAATAATCACTTATACCCTGAACTTCGCCAATAAGTCTATCCTCGGTCATAGTCTCCACCACACAGATCAACAGTTGTGCACAGCAGGTCAGCTTTGATACGTTTGCATCTTCCACAACCAATCTGGGTACTTCAACTACAATTCAGTAACTCCTGGCAAGACTCGACTGCCTTTTGTAATGTTGTCCAGAACGACTCCCATGTATTATCCTGACCTTTCATCCAACCGCAGTTACTTGGACAATGAAGTTCGGGGAGGGCAAAAGCGGAACATTCAGTTTAAAGAAATCGATTTGATTTGATTTTATTTATTAAAAAGTCTTTAGGCCTCCTACTATGCTCTTTTTGACCGGAGCTAAAATGATTTAACTGTGGCTTAAATCATATTCATGCGGGAGCTAAAATATTTCTAATGAATGAAATAAGAGCGTTAAAAGCAGGCCTTTACGCTTACACATAAGGGAATTTGAGGTAATTCACAGTCCCACATTATTTTATGTGAAGCTGGGTTCACATGGTTTTATGTGAAGTTGGCATATTTTACAAGCTGGGAAATGTGAACTTGTACACTTTTTTCAGTGAAGTCTGAGTTGTATATAAGCTGGCGTTAGTTCATTTGCAGGGATACACATTTAAACAACGTGCCAAGTACAGTTTTTATTCAATAAACAACATATCTTTAAGGTACTTAATTATTTTCTTCAAGTCTTTACGAAGAATTATCATTTTTTGATAGGTGATATTTTAAGTATTGTGATGTGTTGTTGACGTAAGATGTTCTTATATTAATTTCTCATGAAATATAATTGTGATTGACTGTTGTAAGAGAATATTATATTTGCGTTTATAAAATTAATAAATTTTAGTTTTATGTTTACTGCAAGACTTAGTTTTTAATATATCAAGTGGTTTATCACAAGACTTAGTTTTAAATAGAAAGTAAAGCTAAAAGCTGACCAATATCACTACAGTACTAATAACAGTTATTGCCAATTGTTATTTAAGTTCGGAATCCAAGTCTCGAGCTACCATTTGTGATTGCCTGATGTCTGTGTCCAAATACCGTAACAATATATTCTATTTACTTTTTGCCTGTACGTCCATCTGACCGTCTCTTCAATAACTTCATCTAGTTCAAAATCTTACGACCAAAATCTATTTTAAGAGAAATCTTAAGATAAATCTTCTTTTCACAAGATATCATAAAAAGTCTTAAAAGCAAAATCTGTCGTACCTTTACGATAGGTGTTCCCCATTCATTAGTGTATTTAAATTTTAAGAAAAAGATCACGTATCAGAACAGAAGCATATTAAAATGGAAGGGCAAATATTGACTATATGCAAACAATATGTTGAATACAATCACAAATTAACTTAATTTTTTTCAACATTAATATTTTTGACGTCATGATTTGATTATGTCATGGAAGAGAGCGCTTTAAAAAATAGTTCACAATGCGTCATTTAAATGTAATAACTGTTAAACTCTTATCAAATTACCAAAGGATTTACCCCCTTTCTGCACTAAGATGGCGACATTAGGTGCTCTCTGTCTGTGGCGATCACAGGGACATACCTTGGCGTTTTTTAAGTAGACCCTATACGCCAAGTTCAAGTATAGAATGTAGGAAGTTTAAAAATAATTCAAAATTTTTAGAAAATTAGAAAATCAAAACATTGTCAGATACCCTGTATTGTAATCAAATTGTTTATCTTTTCTTTGTTTCTCTCTTTCTTATTTGTTTGTTTTTTGTTGTTTTTTTTTTGTTTGTTTTAACATACCTGAACATGAGATATAATCAAGGAAAATATCGCTTTAAAAGTTATCTGTTTGACGTTAAAACAAACACTACAAGGTCCTTAAAAAATTATAATATTACAAGTGTGCAATATGTCAGCAGAGACTAATTTTTTTAATATTTCTTCCTTAACTTTACCCTTTCAAATTTCATCGAGTTAATATTAATGCCTTACTAGTCCGGCTACATTTGACTAGCACATAAAATGTTTTTGGTGTAGATGAGGTAAAGGAAGATGAGGTGTTTTAAAAATGTTGACTCTGTTACCCTTGAGCAATTTCCGACAAAAACAAGATGGTGATCAAGATGGCGACTATTGATGAAAAAAAAAATAAATAGGTTAAGATTTTGTTTTGAAATATAAAAATAGTAAAAGAGATGATACTGTTATAACTGAAATTTTGATGAAGTTGAAAATATCTTTTTCAACTCATGTATCACATACGATGATATTATTGAAAGTGTGAAAGCTTTAAATTTACAGAAGGCAATATGTGGCCCCTTGTTCCACAACACTTATTAAACGGCCAAAAGTTGTGCTACCGTCTATATGTAAGTTGTTTAATAGATTGTTCTCAAAAGATGAACTTCCAAAATTTTTTGGCCAAATCTATTATTATTCTGATACATAAGAAAGAAAGTTTAAATGACTAAAATAATTATAAAGGTATAGCTTTGCTAGATGTTCTTCATAAAGAGTGTTTTTCAATAAATATAAAAGAAGGCAAAAGCTATGAACGGGGAAGTCAGGTAAAACAAAAAAAAAAAAGTTCATTTTTAATTTTACTTTTTCCGTTTTAAAGGCGTCATTCGGTATTTCATGCACCGTTTCCCTTTTCATTTTGAACATCTCGACAGTTATTCTAAAGCCAAAAGGTTGCGTGTGTTCCGTTATCCAGTGTGGCAATACCACGTGACATTGACGTCATTTTCGGCATCATTTCCAAGACAAATGTTGCTCGATTCGGAAAAGAAAATAGCCGTAAATATGTTATTTCTGTACCAATTTCTTTGGGATATGCACCAGTCTACGGGGAAAAATATAAGCTTTCCATAGAATATTGGATCTTCGTCAGTTTATAAGCCGTTTTTTCAAACACTTTGCCTAACCTTGGAAGTTGCTTGTATTAGAGCGGGCTTCAGTTGCAAGCTATTTCGTTTTCTGGCGTTATCTGGTCTACTCCATGATTAAAAAGTCAGGTTTACATCAACCGGGAGTACGGAAGGCAAAACTCTACCTAAATATGTTCATATTTTTATTATGAATGACATAAATCTTGCATTTTTCTTCAATTGTCAATTCTGGCACCAGTTCCAAGTCGAAAAAAAGGACTACAGTTTAAAGCAGATTTTAGAATCCGTTGCAAATGCAAAGCAGCATGCCTACCGTTCTCTTTCTATTATTATGTTAACCATGAAAAACATTTTATTTACTATACGATTAACATAAACACAAATGAATATTTAAATGATTTTTACTCGCTGCTCTATATAAGTGATTTTAAAAGTCGTAAAATGTGGTCTGTATTTGTAAAGAAATTGATTTGCTCTTTTCACGGTAATGATTGTGAAAAATCTATTTGTGTCATGTAGCAATACTAAACGTGGAATAGAAAACAGAAACCCTAAATATCGCCCAAAACGGCAAAATTGAAAATGTTTCAGGCTCTGATTGACTTAGCTAGCCTGTCCAATGAACGTGCACATTCAGGATCACTTCGATTTGTATGCTGTGAAAAGGGTTACGCCTCAACGCGGCAATTTTAAAGTCAAATGTTATTCTTTTGTAAAGAGCCTTTATATATATATATATATATATATATATATATATATATATATATATAAAGAACCTGTAGCAATCTTTTAGTATGATAGTTAAGCTTTTTAACACAGTGGCACTCGTTGATAAAAATATTTTTACATCCTGTTTTCATACCCACGGTAACCGTTTTTCGTGAACTGGATAAAACTTCGTTTACTTAAGAACACTATTAAACCCTATCTATTTTATAATTGCATTTATTTCTGTTGATGAACTGCATATCTGACAAATTTAGTTAATAATATCAGTCAACTCAGCTTTATCAGAGAGCTCACCAATATAAACATTGTAAAGAGAGAAAGTGAACGGAATATTTATGGTTTGAAAACATTTAAATCGAGTAGAACTTTTTAACAATAATGTCTCTTTCAACTGAATAAAAACGATAGGGCTATTAAGGACAATTTCTTATCGATGTGGTCATTGGCTATAAATGCATGGATTATTGCACGCGGCATGACCTGCAGATGTCCTCAACAGGCTTTTTAAAAAATTGTAGCATTTTAAGATTTAAAAAAGCATCGCACATTTAAATCTAAAACATGATAAACATGACGCATATACTAAATAAGTGAATTATCTGATATGTAAATAAAGAAGTAAGTCATTTGACAGTTGAAGGATAAAAAATGAATATACTCTTCAAATGTAATCGTAATTTTACTAAGCTTATGTTAGCTATATCAATTATTCAATGGACGCATCAGTGGCATATGGACCCCAGTCATAGATCTTGCCGATGTTGCTATTACAGATGTTAATGTAAATATTTATATAATTATTGATAATCATTGTTATTTTTGTGTTTTTGAATGTTTTGTGTCAAGAAATTTGACTGTGATCGATGGCTGTTGCTTTGTAAAATCATTTATCTGTTTACTATTTTCTACTTTGTTTACTCCACATGGCGTCCATTCTCGTTCTTATTCATGGCTATGTTGGGTCTTTTTGATAAATAGAGAATCATAAGTAATGCAACTAAGTAACAATACTATCAGATTTACAAGGCAAAGTTCCAAGTTCAAATTGTGTTTTAGTTTATCAAACTCTATAGAACTTTATTATACAACAATTCCAGAAAAAATATATACCTTTTAAAAGTCTCTCTTTTGAGGACAGAATAACCTATTCGTCACATTCACGAGTGTCAGTATTTGTCAGTTACTCTTTTTAAAAATAAACTGAAAAAATACCATTAGCTTTACAACACTCGCGTTTTTAAGTGTAACCCTTTCCATATCATACAAAAGTGTTTTTATATTAACTCTTTCTCTCACTAAGAGCATATATTTCTTATCAATTTCGCCATTGTGAAATAGAATAATTGTACTACATAGGATAAGCTGAGCAATACTTTAAACATCTTCAAAACGAAACCAAAACGTTATTTTCCGACAGGACTAAATCTACGTGATTTGACATGCGATACAAGTAAGTGTTGTTGCTTTAAGGAACAATCAGTTTTTTTCACAATCTCTCTGTGAACGATCAACAATGAAAAACTCAATTGTAGAAAGAGAACGGTAGGCATGTTGCTTCGCATTTGCAACGGATTCTAAAATCTGCTTTAAACTGTAGTCCTTTATTTCGACTTGAAACTGGTGCCAGAATTGACAATTGAAGAAAAATGTAAGATTTTTGTCATTCGTAATAAAAAATTGAACATATTTAGGTAGAGTTTTGCCTTCCGTACTCCCGGTTGATGTAAACCTGACTTTTTAATCATGGCGTAGACCAGATAACGCCAGAAAACGAAATAGCTTGCAACTGAAGCCCGCTCTAATACAAGCAACTTCCAAGGTTAGGCAAAGTGTTTGAAAAAACGGCTTATAAACTGACGTAGATCCAATATTCTATGGAAAGCTTATATTTTTCCCCGTAGACTGGTGCATATCCCAAAGAAATTGGTACAGAAATAAAACATTTACGGCTATTTTCTTTTCCGAATCGAGCAACATTTGTCTTGGAAATGATGCCGAAAATGACGTCAATGTCACGTGGTATTGCCACACTGTTATCTAAATACCTCGCCGATTATCATTGATTCACATTAAAAAACACCCGAAGCGCAGCTGACGGTCATATACCTTCCGAGGTCTGACCAATCAGACCGTAAACTTGCATATTGCCCTCAAGGCCATGTAATATTGGTTAAATATTATTGTCTTATTTATTTGTACCGAATCTAAATTATTTCATCCCTTTTGTTGCTGTCATTTTAACTATAATTTGCTTTCAAATTATTTTATTTGTTCAGTGTGTGAAATATATCAAACCCTAGTCAAGCGATGCAGCAAAAATGATCTTCTTTTAATATTTTATTTTTGTTAATTAAATTAAATACCTTATGTAACTAGACAAAATCGTCTGTTTGTGTCGTGAAATTCGCATGTCATGAAAGTCGCGTTTAAACAGTCTGCATAAGAATTGTGGACTAGGTAGCCATTCTGTATGCTAGTTATGGATTTGGTGATGTCATATTAAATATAGAAGTGCATATGCAAATAAGGTATAATATTGTGCTATTTATTTGGCTTATTATAAATATCACATTTTATGCGTTCTATTTAATCCCAGTTTCTTATCTTAATGACCATTATTTCAGCTGGTTAAATGACAAAAAAACAACAAATAATGGATATTCTACATTGACCTTCCCCCGGATTAAATTAAATACTTCTTATTAATGTTTGTTGGTTATCATTATAAATTTTGTTGACCCAATTCTCAAGTTTGTTGTAAAACCTACTCGTTTAAGTTCATTAACTTAAAACTTCCATTTGTAAGTGTCAAATGCTTTACGGTAATCTAAGAACATTATTTCTCCATCTATTTGATGTTTTGTCTTCTAAATGTTGTGTTATGTCTTGTTATTAACAAATATTGTATCCGATAAACATTTTATAATATTACTATTAATTATTAATTGATTTGTTTAAATTTTACTCCAAAGTGTAAGGTGTTCTGTAATAAGTAACTGTTTCGTTTAGAATAACTGTTTCATAATGGTCGAGTTATTTCTTGTTTGTCTTAAATTTTCAAAACAAAAATAAGATTAAGAACACTTTTGTTCTTTTTCTGTTCCGTTTTCAATTTAGTTTATTTTAAGATAATATTTAAGTTTTTAATTTGCTCAGATTCTTAAATGCTCTGTAATGATTTATATTTTGATCCATGTTTTTTGATGTATTCTTCTCATTCTTTTGTCCTCACTTTTGAATATGAAATCGATGCATTCTTTATTTCTTATCATCAAAATTCCCAAAAGTCTGTTGATTCTTTGTTTTGGCGTAAATACTGGCATTGTTTAACGGTGTCATCAATAAAATTCTTTAACATAGATACCTGATAATAGCATAGCAAGATCAAAATCAAAATATATTGTATTCTTTGATCTGACATGGAACTGGAGTAAATAATATAATGAATTTAATGCTTACTATAATAGAAAATACATCTTACCGGAGTGGTTGACCTCAAGACGGAGGTATAAGCAGTACACCCGAAAGATGAATTCTACAAATTACTTTTGACTTATATAAACTTAATATGAGTATTAGAATTTATTCAACTGACAACAGTTTTAAAATAGATAAATATAACATCGATCTTTGTAAACCATAAAAAATCACTTCGTTGAAATTTTTAATCTAAAAATCAATAACAACAACAAAAAGCTCTATAAAACATGCGTCTGACTCAAATGTGTTATAACATCGCCATTTTACAAAACAAAAAAGAAAAATAAGAATAAATGCGTTTCACTGGTAAAGACAATATCATTCTTATCCACACTACATTATGAAAATGACACCTGACGGACGTATTTAATTTCAACCACGGTTTATGAAAATAACATTTAACTGCCATGCTTAATATAAAAAAAAATCACCTTAAACTTCAGCATTCACAGAACGTAAGTAATCTAGAGAATTAAGGTTAACGTCTACAGTCTCAACTTGAAATTGTAAAACATACATTTTATTGACATAGTATAACGCAATCTCAAGATAAAGGTTATAAACATTATCATATCAGAAGGCAGGCTGAATATGTCGGCACATTATGCTTGAAAAAAAGTAATGCAGCATACAAACCTCTGAAAAATCTCAATGATCCTAATAGTTTATAACAAAATCCGAAAGATGCAGATCATTCAGTTTCAACTCGGTTTTAATGAATTAAGCATTAAATTGAGTTTCGAACAATCTTGTAAAAACAAAGCAATAACAAATTAGAATATAAAGATAGATGATATGACATTATCAAAAAAATCTATTTTTCCCCGGAGTGATAAATAAATCACAAATATAATAATTATTCTACTACAAAATACAAATTTGATTAAAATTAAAAAAAGATAAAGTAATTAAAACTTGACTGCACAGATATTTGATCCCTATCGCTATGACTGACTTAGCATTGGATTTTACGATTATTTGTTTCAAAAAATACTTATGAGCGCCGACCATATACATAAACATAAAATGACTATATTTCTTAGTCATATCGGTTTCTTAAATTGATCAAGTATGAAATTTTCATTTGGCATCATCTTTCTTGAACTAATGCCACACTTACAGTTTTAAATAATTGACCATACCCCCATAAACGAAGTTTAGGGGGTGTATAGGAGTCAGCTTATCGGTCGGTTGGCCGGTCCACTTCCTAGTTTCCCGAAGATGACTAAAGTTAGGAATGAGTTATTGTAATCAAACTTGGTACATAGCAACTTTATGTAAAACACCCTGTTTTTATTGCTTTTGGACTCCCGGGGGTAAAGGTCTCTGTCACTAAAAACAGAAAATGGTTTCCGCTGGGAATGAGATATTCTAGTCAAACCTGGTGTTTTGCAAGCTTATATACAGACCCCTGTTGGGATTGCTTTTGGACCACCCTGGGATTAAGGTCAAGCTTACCGTTACTAAAAATAAGAAAAAGGTTTCCAGACATTAACAAGAGTTAGGAATCAAACTTGGTATATAGAAAGCATATATAAGACCCAGGTTGATATTATTGTGGGACTCCCAGGGTCAAAGGTCATTGTCTTTATTACAAGAAATAGAAATAGTTTTCGGACAATTACAAGAGATAGGAATGAAATATTGAAATCTAACTTAGCATACAGCATAAAGGTCAAGGTCACTGATAATAAAAATAGAAAAATGGTTCCGGACAATATCTAGGGTTATGAATGAGATATTGTGACAAACTTGGTATATAGAACACTAATAAGAAGAACCCAGTTTTGATTGCTTTTTGATTACCGGGGTCAAGTTCACTGTGACTTAAATTAAAAATTCTTTTCGGAAAATAACTAGAGTTAGGAATGAGTTACTGTAATCTAACATAATATGTAGCCACATTGTGTGGAAACCCCTGTTGTAATTGTTGTTAGACCCCACTGTCACTAAAAATACAAAAAGTAGATTCCGGGCAATATTTAAATTTAGGAATGAGATATTGTAATCAAACTTAGTATAAAGCAAGCTTTGGTATGAAACTTTGGACATATATTCACGATAATCAAAATAGGACGGATGAGCGATTGCGTAAGGTGGAGGACATGACAGAAAGTGCGAACTTTAACCTTGGGCTTATGAACGATAAGGTCGTTACGCTAGAAAAAGAGAGAGAAGGTATTCGGGACGATTTGGCCTACTTGCAGTCGCAATCTATGCGTAATAACCTGGTATTTGGCAATATATTTGAGGCCCCGTCAGAGACACCTGCGGAGACTGAGGATATACTTCGGGGATTTATGGAAAAGGAATTGGAGATTGCGAAGGATATAGTGGACAGTTTTCAGTTTGAGAGAGTTCATCGTATGGGAGCAAAGTCAGGGGACAAGAAGAGAAACATCGTTGCGAAGTTTACGTTGTTTAAGGAACGGGAATTTGTACGGAAACAATGGAAACACCTCCAAGGTACGAACTTTTTTATGCACGAGCAATTTCCGAAGGAAGTTAACGATAAAAGAAGGTTGTTGCTGCCAAAACTGAAGGAAGCAAAAAGGGCTGGTAAGAGGGCATGGCTGTCCTATGACACGCTATATGTAGACGGGAAGCGGGTAGCGGTAGGTGCGGATTCCTAGGGATTCGACGAAGGTGAGCTTAAGCTAATTTCATGGAACATTAATGGGCTTACGAGTGTAAAGAAGCAGTCACCAGACTTTGTTAATTTAGTTTCAGGCAATGACATTGTATTTTTATACGAGTCGTGGACAAACAAGGATAGTGATGTGGAACTTTCAGGCTACACTGCACATAACTTTTATAGAAAATGTCAAAATCGCAATGCAAGACGGTGTAGCGGGGGCGTCGTAGTGTATTACAAGAATCATTTAGCACCGGGAATCGAAATCGTCAGGACTCATTTTGACACTTTAGTCTGGATAAAACTAGATCATAGATATTTTAATTTTGAAAAAGATGTATATGTTTGTGGAGTTTATATATGGTGTGAAGATTCGCCAATGTATAATATTGCTAATGTTGATTTATTTGATATTTTACAAAATGATATACACGATTTTGAAGATTTAGGGCATTTATATTTAGTAGGTGATTGGAATAGTAGAGTGGGTAAAAAAAATGACTTTATAACTTGTGATACTTATATTAGTAATATTGATGATGATGATTATGTTCCCGACACGTACCTATTCCGGGCCTCACATGATAATATATGTAACAGTTTTGGGACTAAATTGCTTGATCTTTGTCGGTCCAGCGGTTTCCGTATTTGTAACGGTAGAATTGGCCATGATTTTAACTGTGGTATGTACACATTTGCTAACAAAAACGGTGCGTCCGTGATTGACCTATTGTTGGCGAGAGATAAAGACTTTCCCCTATTGTGTGATTTTTGTATAGACTCATTCAATGAATATAGCGATCATGCACCTGTTTTGTTTACATTGAGATGTAATTTTTATGTTGATGTCTCTGAGGTAAAAAATGAGGTCAGGTACAAATGGAAAGAGAATCTTAAACATACTTTTCGAGCAGGAGTTATATCTAAATTACCTGAGTTAAATCGATTGACACATGATATTAACATCACAAGCAGGGATTCAGTGAACGATATTTTGAGCAAATTTACAAATATTGTTAGAGATGTAGCGGACCCATTGTTCTCGAAGTCATGTAATTTTAACAATAAGTCATCGTATTTTACTGATAAACCGATAGTTAATCATGCAGAGTGGTTCGATTATGATTGTATACTTGCTAGAAAGAGATACCTAGAAGCGTTAAGTGTTTTTAATAGGCTTAAATCTAGTTATAGTAGAGAACAATTCTGTGTTTTGAAAAAAGATTATAAAGAGTTATGTAATAAAAAACGTAAGTCGGCTGAAAATAAAAAGTTGATAGAAATCGGCAAATTAAAAAAATGCACAGCCTAAACAATTTTGGAAATATTTTAAGCGTAATAACAAGAAATTACATAACATTTCTACGGACGATTTCAAACGTTATTTTTCGGAGTTGGCCAATGATATTACGCAATGCACAAACCCGGAAGCTGAAGAGTTTTGTAGCGGATATGACTTTAATATTTCAAATGCCGATTTCGATCAATTAAATCAGCGCATTACTGTTTCAGAAATTTTAGAATGTGTAAAATGTTTAAAAAGAGAAAAGGCTTTGGGTAGTGATTATATTATGAATGAATACATTATAGAAAGCATTGATATTTTATCTTCACATGTTTGTGATATTTTTAATGCCATCTTAGATTCTGGTTATTTTCCGGAAAAATGGACCGAAGGAGTTATCGTCCCTTTACATAAAAAGGGCGACATTAATGACGTGAATAACTACAGAGGTATTACGCTCGTTAGTTGTTTTTCGAAATTATTCACCACTATTTTGAATAAAAGAATTGTAACATTTTGTGACAAAATAATATTATATCAGATGCACAATTTGGGTTTAGGAAAGGCCGATCTACGACTGATGCTTTATTTATATTTACTTAATGTTGTACAACAGTATTTAAATGAAAATAAGAGATTATATTGTGTATTTGTTGATATGAAAAAATGTTTTGATACTATATACAGAAGTGCACTATGGTTTAAGCTCTATAATAATGGAATTCAGGGGTAAATTGTTAAGAATAGTGAGGGACATGTATCAAAAAGGTTAAGTCATGTGTTAGAATTGTAATAACTATTCGGAATATTTTGAGTATGCTGTAGGATTGAAACAAGGGGAGATAATGTCATCGATTTTGTTCTCACTTTTCGTAGAAGATTTAGAGCTTTTTTTGCAAGATGATGTAGATTCTGGTTTAGTCATTGATGATATTGTATTAATTTTGTTATTATTTGCAGATGATATGGTAATTTTAGGAAAGTCAAAGGAGGAATTGCAGAAAAATTTAAACCTATTGTATGATTATTGTAGTAAATGGGGATTAGAAGTTAATACTGAAAAAACTAAAATTATGGTATTTAGAAAAAGAGGGGGTTTATTGTTAAATGAACATTGGACATATAAGGGGAAACAACTAGAGGTAGTGAACGATTTTAACTATTTAGGAACTGTTTTTCATTATACTGGAAATTTTACGCTAAATCAGGAATATCTCACTGGAAAGGCTCTTAAGGCATTGAATTTATTAATGATTAATTGTAAAAAGATTAAGTTAAGGCCTAAAGTTTTATGTCAATTATTCGATGCATTTGTTGGTTCGATATTAAACTACGCAGCAGAAATTTGGGGTTATACAAAGTCAAAAGTTATTAAAGGTTAGAAATAGTACTTGTTCTGTTGGTGTGTACGGTGAATTGGGCAGATACCCATTGTATATTAAGCGTTATGTAGCCATGATAAAATATTGGTTAAGATTAATAAATAGTGACAATATTATATTAAATCGTGTTTATGTAATGTCATTGGAACATTGTAACAAAGGTTTTAAAAACTGGGTGAGCAATGTTAAAGCTCTATTATGTGACTTCGGATTTACATATGTTTGGGACAATCCATGCGCTATTGATAAAAATTTTGTATATATATTTAAGGAGAGAGTGATAGATTGTTTTATACAAGGATGGAATGTAAATAAGGAAAGTAGCGAAGTGTTAGATTTGTATAAAAACTTTAAAAATGTTTTTGGATACGAAGCATATTTAGATATTTTACCTAGTTCATTAAGATGTTACATCACTAGATTAAGAATTTCAGCGCATGCTCTAAGAATTCAAACTGGAAGGTTTGCCAGAAATAGATTACCTAGAAACGAAAGATATTGTCAATGTTGCCATTCACTAGATTTAGAAGATGAATACCACTATTATATGCCCTATCTATTCAGATTTACGTAAACAATTTATAGCAAAATATTATTATATCAAACCAAGTGTATATAAGTTTTTAGAATTGTTACAAACAGAAAATAAGACTGCTCTTTATAAATTAGGGTTATACTGTAAAAACGCAATGTCTGTAAGAAATTCGATGATTAATATTACGAATTAGTGAAAAATTGTCTTGAAATATTGAACGTGCTATTTATTATATGCCGGTTAGTGTTTATATGGTTGCTTTGGTCAACCAGACTGTGTTAGTTTGTATATATGTATGTTTATAGTTTTATGTTGTAAATAAGATGTTATTTATTATACGCTTAATAGTGTTTATATGGATGTTTCTGGTCAACCGTACAGTTCTAATTTAATAGATGATGAGTTATATTTAGTTATGAAAATATATTATAAGTAAGCCAAACATTGTTGAAAAGATAGCAAACTTTATATGGATGTTTCTGGTCAACCGTACAGTTCTAATTAAATAGATTATTAGTTATATGTCTTATGACTGTGCACAGTTAAGAAATGTATTAAGTAGATTATTTTGTCTTATGACCCAAGTTAGTCGTAAGGCTTTTTCTTAAATTACAACTTTGAAATTGAAATATTTTTGGAATAGCCAATTGTTAACCTTCCCTTTCGTTTCGTTTAAGGTTAACTGTAGTTTTGGAGTACTATTCCCTTTCAATATAGTATATAGTGTGATACTATAGTTGGTAATTCACTTGTATCTGGTGTTGATTACGTATATATATATAGATAACTTTATTGCAAGTGGCACAATAATGTATGTGAAATTCACGCTATCTTTGTCAACATGTTCGTAACACAATATTAAACTATGTAATATACGTTAAACTGATTATGTCAAATCCTATACTGAAGGAAACAAAATAGATTAAACTGTTCACCTTCAAGAAATTTGCAGACTATCCATTGATTTTGTGATTGTATATATGTATGTATGAATGAATGTATTAATGTAATTGACTATGTACTTTGTATACGTCAAAATAAACTTTCTGTTCTGTTCTGTTCTGTTCTGTATGAAGACCCCAGTAGGGTTTTCTTTTGGATCCCGGGGTCAAACTCACCGTTACTTCAATTTGAAAAAAATAAAAGGTTTCGGACGATAACTTAAGTTTGGAATGAGATATTGTAGTCAAACTTGTATAAAACAAGCTTATATAAAGACCCTGTTTGTGACCATTACTGTATTCATTTGCTCCCTTATCACGACAGACTGATTTAATTTTACAGGCCTAAGTTCTTACTTTATTCTATATCAGATTCTTTATCTGATCTCGGGTAGCTTTCTTCTATCTTGTGCCCATCTGCGCCAGATGTATTTCCAGTTGTTTTTAAAATCGACAAATACGTGACCGATTGATAAACTTTCTTCATTTTATAGCGAAGTTAATCTACCCTTTATGGACACCGCTGGCCTTAAAGAAGCCACAGTCCATGAAACGATTACGAAGTTATTGAAGGACGATGATTTAACAAGGCGGTAGCAAATTAAGCAGTTAGTAAGTTTACTGATTGTTCTGAATTTTTCTTTGGTAAATTTCGAGTCCTTTTACTAATAATTAAATGCATATTTTATAACTTTATCATCTGCAGAAAGCGGTACACAATTTGTAGTTTGAATTCTAATACGTGTCACTCTTTCACTGATGAGGAAAATGGGTTAAATTGTGTGGCTGGAATAGACATAACATTTAATTGAATATTTAAAAAAAATATTGTTAATGTTAAGCTTGACTTTATGAACGTTTTTGATAGTAACTGTGGTGCGTTTTCTACCAGACTTAAAGGCAAAGTTTTGAATTTATGCACACCCTCAAAACAGTTGTATAAAAAAACTTCTATTGCCATAAATGCATGTATAATGCATAGTATAAACATTTATATTTGAGTTTCCTAGTTTTGCTCGGGTTTTAATGTAAGGCCGTATTTCAGCACTTTTAGAGTTAACCAGACACATTTTACATGAAATTACTTGTGTATAAAACTTTTAAATATGAATAATATTCTCAATTGGTTGAATTTATACATGATTCGGTATCATTTAAAAGCAGATGCTTTGAAGCATAGCATAGTGTACACAAACACAATAATTACGAGCTAAATTAGAAAATATACATCATATAAAATAACATATTGACCACCCTCGTAAAATTAAGATCAATATTTGGATCAACCGGAAATGCCGTATTTTGTAAATGTAATATAGTATATTTTTCTAAAATTTTACAAACAAACCAATCATTTAAGGTTATCATTAGATATTTAATCTATGAAACTAAACAATTGCGAATATTGTTTTTGAATTTGATCCTGATCCTTAAATTGAGTGAACACGGGAACAACTATTTATGTTATTGAAAGAAACTTTTTTTTTTTGGTGTTTAATTTTTTTTGTTATCCAGTTCGTATCAATAAATACACAAATACATTGCATACATTATAAAAAATAGAGACTAAATAAAGTTCAATTGATTTAACATTATGCTAATAAAGATTGTAAAAGTGGAAAGATAATTAAGAGCATGATATACGATATCTCGTATGTTTTTAAAAGTATTTATAGATATGTTTTTATTTATAAAAAAAGAAAACAACAAAAAAAAAAAAAAAAAAAAACAAAAAAAAAAAAAACGTTTGTTAAGTGGAATGTGAAAATAATATAAATGAAAAATATAAAAAATGAATTTTGCAGTGTTAATGATTTACACTACTTATGACAACATGTAGCATATAAATACTCCGATGTCATGAAATATGACTAGGAAGTGTAACACGGACACAATTGTTAAACTATGATAGACCAATGAAATTACAAATAATTTACAATAGGTGAACATGATTATTATACCAGATAAAATACGATCATTTTAGATAACCTTTCATCAATAACTATGAATGTGTAGATAATATTGTAATATATAGTCACCGATTTGATGTATTTCATCATATCTGAATCCTTTCCTATTTTTTTTATTTATAACTACAGAAGTAAATTCGTTAACAAGTAGTTATTATGTTAAAGCTTCATTTTCAAACGTTGTTCAAAAAAGGGGCTAACAACAATAAACATTATAATTAAGCAACCAATAATACTGGTACTTTTATCAGTAATACATGTGTATTAATCACTGTATAACATTGAAACAATTAAAGTCCCTATACCTAAAAAAATATATATATATTCTTTTATCACAATTTTGATGTTCAAATGAAGAATTATTAATATCATGCGTAACAAAAAGCATCTCTTAACTTTATTTTCAAGTTCGTAAAAACAAATATATATTTTACGAATTTACAAACATATTTCATGAAAAGATTAAATCAAACCGAGTCTGTAATTTTTATATAATATTGTTGTTTTTATTGCTTCCTCCGCACCTCCCCTTTTTTCACAACAACTGGTACTTCACTTCAGTGTCTGTACATTTGTCTTGTACAAAGGGTATGTTAGTGTTGAAAATAGAATGACGCTCAAGTCGATGCAAAGTCTGAAGATTTCAAGTACTATTGTTGTTTTGTATGTTTGTTCTTGTAAATGTCAACATTAAAAGAATCATATCAATACATAAGTCGCATCCAGACAATTTTAATATTTTAGGGTAAGCGGGTGAATTATCGCAGTTAAATTGTTTACTTGTTTGTTTTATTTTAGGTAATACAAAAACAGCTGGCACTCTAATGTTAACTGTTCAGTATTCTTTAGCAGGATAATTTATTTCATTCATTTGATAAATTTAACAGGACAATGTACTTTATCAATTTTATAAATAATAATATAGTAATATAGAGAGATTTTCTGAAACGAGTTATCTACAACTTTATATATTAGCAAGTTTCGGAATTTTCGATTTGAAATGACATGTATTATATTGTGTTTAATTGCTCTCGTAAGATCTCCTTTTTTCAGATTTTTATACTCACAATAGAATGAGTTGTATGAAAGCTGTAAAATGTTGCCTCGTATTTATGTCAGTGGTGTACTTTCGGATTAAATTGTACGAAATCCGTTTAGAGTTGCTTTAATTACTTAAGCCGGGGCTAGGTCACATGACAATTGTAACACATTTTCATTATAAGACAGTTTTTCAAAATGCATTTAATCACCTTTATTTAATGGTTTTTGATGGAATAGTGTGAATTTACTGTGAATAAAGTTTCAACGTTCACAACTACAAAATGGCAAATGAACTATAACCCATTTCTAACATATATAATAATTGAATATTATCGCAAAATTGAAAGATAATACGATCTTTCTTTCATTTCCCTGCATGGAATGTAAATCATAACAGTCAAATATCCAATAACAACGACATTTTTGATAAGCATAGAGTATTGGAAGTCCCTTGTGACATAATAAATGATTAAGTTAATGAACACCGTTTTATTAGGCAATAGTTAGCCATTGATCTTTATCTAACAATACAACTTAATGAACACTAATGATTACTACAATAATAAAAGCCTCCCTAGCCGCAAAATGGCCGTTATTATATATCGTCATAATAGTATATATCTTTCTAGCAAAACATAAAATCTGAGCGTATCTGACATATACAACATTGTAGTCAAAGACCAGACCAATCATATCGTATACCATTTATATAAGCGCCGTTCTGATTGGTTGATGGCCTTGACCACATCGTTTTCGGGTAGGTCCGAACAACAATATATATACTCTTATTCTACAAGCAAATGTTATACTTATCAAATATACTTATATATACATTGCTCGGTTGTTGCCATTCATGTATTTGGTATATTAAATCATTTGTTATGAACAATTGTCAGTCTATCTAATGTTTTATACACATTATGGGCGCAAATATATCAATTGGACAACAACCTTTTATTTATTAGATATTGATCTTTCTAACAATTTGTTAAATCATTAAAACAGGTTTTAAAGGTTATGAATGACAATTAAAAAGTGTGTGAGCATTAAAATTAAATACAAAATAAACTTTAACTAATATGGTTGATATTACTATATTAAGTATGTTTTTATCATCTTTGTTAGGGGTGTACATTATCTAAGGTGTTCGTCTTCCTTATGGCTACATTCATTTCTACATTACGTCTACAAACTAAGTTTTGTCAAGTAAAATACAAAAGACGTAGTTTTTTTTATAAATAACATAATGTAGTGTTTTTCATTCTTTACTTTTTATCTTTAGTTTTATCATAATTTTTCCTACTTGTGAGCTAGAAGATTTTAAATGTGATTTTCTATTCATTTTTTAAAGTAAACTGAAACTTGTTTTTACCCTTTTTGTCGAGGTTTGATTATTCTACTTGATAATGTTCTTTGTTTATAAGAGTACAAATGGATTTTAAAAGATGAAACACTTAGAATTAACTTTGCCAACTTATAACGTTCTTTCGTTTTCGCACTTTGCCAATATTGATGAATTGAATTAATATAAT
Organism: Ruditapes philippinarum; assembly: GCF_026571515.1. Lineage (NCBI taxonomy): Eukaryota > Metazoa > Mollusca > Bivalvia > Venerida > Veneridae > Ruditapes > Ruditapes philippinarum. Next base: position 286,732 of record NW_026855603.1, read on the forward strand.
CAAATATAATATGTGTTTTATCTATTCAAATACAATTGATACATTGGTTTATTTTTATTCTTTATCAACCTTTAATTACAATGTATATAATATGGTACGAGCTAGTGTGCCTGTTTATGAACTACAAGGATATAATACATATCATACTAATGCCCCTAAGCACCAGTTTCAGGCCACTTTCGCAGTAAAAATGAAAGTGCCACTTTGATTTTTCTGAAGAGGCTTATAATAACAGAAGTACATGACATTGTGATTTACAATAACAGTTTTTTTACATCTTGGAATTGATAATATAATTTTACATAATTTGTTCTTTATTTGTTTGAAATGATGAAGCATACACGAGGATTTTTTGAAATAGTAATAAATTGTTGATCGCTTCCTCACCTTTATGTTTAGCAACCAAGATAATCATTTCGTATTGTCCATTCATACTTGATTATAAATATTTACAAAAGCAAAAAGGTCATATTGAATGTTTTAATAATGTAAATCAATTATCTGATATCTACGGTAACATGATATTCTGGTCTGATTCAGCTTTTGAAAGTTTATGCTAATTTGAAAATTCTATCAGCTACTATGTTCTGCATAATTAGCAGTAATAACTTATTTATTATTATTACCCCTCACTTTTTTCGTAATGTTAATTTCCCATAGGCCTCTGGGAGTTATTCTTACTGTTAATGCAAGTGTACCACGTGACTACGAATTTTGTACTGTTACATAGGTAACAGTATTTTTTAACAGTATAAAATCTGGTCACGTGGTCTATTTTCTAAATAAAATGAAATAAAATGGCCGCCATTTTTTTCTCGATTCATTCTTATTTTCGACGATAGGGCATCGCCGAAGTAACTATTACTCTGATAAAATTAATTCTTTGTACCCTAGAGTCCCTTTCGCGTATTAAATATCTTTTGTTTAATAGTCAACAGGAAACATCCGTTTTCAACGGAAGTACATTGTAATTGTAATGTAAATAATTTTGTGTCAAACTGGAACATGCAGACAATTAAAGCATGCAACAAAGGATAATTTAACAATTTTAGCCAGTGAAACGTTACAGATAGAGTTTTTGGACAGACATCTGTATGATATCATCGTTATTTTCTAAATGCACTTTGTCAAAAACCATGCGAAGAATATTCTTGATGCAGAAGGAACAGATTTCACAGATCATAACCTTATAAATGGGTTAGTGTTTTGTTTTTTGAATAAAACACAGCTTATTTTATGTTTATGACTGGTAGATATCATCACTTGTCTAAAGAATAAAAGAAAAACAGCTTCTCAAGTAGGCCTACAGTGCACTTAAACTTGCAAGGTAAGGACAGTTTAGTTATTGCTTCTCTTGGCTTATTTTTGTTACAGTTAGATTAAGTTGACAAATGCAGATCATCACAGTATTTGTTCGGGGTAATAAAATAAATAACACATGGGTTTGTGGGTAACAGTAAAAATATCACCCCTCGTATAAATACTGTTACCCTCGGCTACGCCTCGGGTAACAGTATTTTCCTCGGGATGATATTTTTACTGTTACCCACAAACCCATGTGTTATTGATATACTGTCATCTTATTGTTATTATATATATCAAACGTCTACTTTACAACCGAAAATGCAGATTTGTAACAATTCATTATTGGAACTTATGTTATCTACTTTCAGTTCATATATGAATGTGTAATAATTTCCTATAATAATTGTCAATAGCATATGTTTGTCAAAAAGTGGTCTTTATACACAGGATGATCCTTATTCTGAGGTGGTCTTTAACACAGGTTTAACTGTTGTTAATTGAGTTATCTATTTTTAAGCGTATCTTTCAATTGTAAAAGTCAATCTTCTCTAAATTGGCGAAGTAATGATGTTGCGGGTGCAAAATTTGTTACATGTTTCAGACTTTCCGTTTGGTTAAAATTTATCTTTTTGCAGTTAAATAGAATATAAGGAAAAAAGTAATCTCACGGAAGCATTAATAAATTAAGATCAGGAAAATTACATAAAAATTCCGTACTTGAGGAAGGATAATGAAAAAGAGCAACATTCCTCGCGCCCCCATGTTGCAGACCATTAAATACAGAGATACATGCCAAATAAAATGACATTGTTTTCTCTTTGACATTTTCAATTTTGCTGTATTTTGATATATGCACTCCTCTTTCACATTAAAAGAAAAATTTATAGTTTCTGTATCGGGTCATCTGAAACTCATCTCTTCTGAACTCGGGGTACCATTTAATGACCTCCAGATAAAGATTTTTTTTATAGATTTGATGAAATATATCTGTTTAAGCAAGTGTCTGATTAAGAACAAACCGTTAAACATATTTCACTCGTAAATATGTAGGCTTGACGGTCTAAGTCTTTCATACTAAACTTACATTTTAAAACGAAGTATTAAACTTACACCGGAGGCTTGTACTGCTTTGTAAATGTACTCATGCTGTATTCCATTGTCCATGTCTAACATAACGACTATGTTTTTCCGTTTCTTACTGTAAATATTACTTTAAACCAATAATCTGTTACATTTCTTTATTCCCTGCGGTCTGGAGACCGCAGGGTATTGGTACGCGTTTAACTTTTTCTAGGCATGGAGGAGCACGTGACCTGTTTTCGGTACATGGAGGAGCATGTGATCTGTAAACCGTACATGATTGGTTAATTGACCTTTTCGAAAACCTGGCTTAATACCGTGTGCCGGTACGTTACGGATTTACCTTTAGGTAATTAGTCAGAGTGACACCTAATTAAGAACAAAAAACTATACGCGGTATTTCTAATTTTCTATAATTATTTTACTGTTTAAGCTGGAAAAAAGTGAATGATGTGTTTGAAAATTATCAATGTTTCTTTAATATGTATCTCAAATTTTACAAACAATAAATTGTTTATACTGAAAATCTACAAAATTAAAATATTCGTAGTGGCATCTGCCAGAATAAATAGATTTATTTTCTGCGTAAACTTGTGTGTTTACTTTTTTTTGCTCGGAATTATTCATAAAATGGTAGGCCTATTTAATCATTTTCATAAAAAGAAATAATTGTTTTATGTTCGACCATCTCCGGTCACCAACGGTCACCAGTTTCCAAAGACCTTCTTCTATATATATTGATCGATTATTGTCAACTATATTCCTGATAAAACCGCGCGTTTATTTATTACCCCCAAACAATGTTGAGAATAGTTAAATGGAATATCTTTATATCATTAAAAATGTTCCCCGCAGGAAACCATTTTACTTGTAAATTATTTTTGGTGTGTTATGTACTTCATTTGAGGTGAACTGATCTCGTCAATATGTTGGTAGATTTATAAAAGAAAACAATTAAGTGCTCAGCTTTTTATCTTATCAAGTAAATATGTAATTGTGTTCCAATTAAAGAACTAAGTTTAAAGATTTAAAATAGATGATCGAAGCTCTCTAAAGATAATTTAGAGTGAAAAATAGATATAAAATATCAACATAAATCATAATCCTGCATGTTTAATATCAGCAATACCCTCTTGATTCTGTTAAGATTTAGTACTACACAGTTGATTGTAAATCGAAATATCTTGCTGCTTAGCTACGATGAAGAAGTAATACTTCAATGATAAAGCATGTGCATCATTATCATTGAAGATTTACATCACATAGCATATACATATAAACATGTATATATTAGGATTATTTCATTTTAACCATACATTCGATACTCATGTATTCGATATTACAAATACGAACCTGGCATGTATTTACTGAAAACACGGACAATAACAACAATATTTATTTGTTTAAGTTTATTTTAATTTCCTTATCGAAAAAAAAAACGCTCAAAATAATATTAAAGATTGTCTTAACGGGCATGCAAAACATGTACACGTTTTTTTGTGATTAAATTTATTTTAAAAGAAAAGAGAAAAAAAGATGGAAATTGGGTTTAATGGTTGACACGTTTTAGTGTTGACATTTCAATACACTTCTCATGGACACACGTTTATGATTTTCACGAAACAATTTCATTATAGTTGCTCTCTCAGGGGACACCACGCATTCCAGATGCCTTCAATTAGACACACTCTGCTTTCAGTGCATAGATAACACACAATCATCTCATTGCAAATATGTAGGTAATTACGTACATGATTAATAAATGACAGAGACAAGAAAACTAAAAAGACATTCGAGTAAAACATAACTGATATAATCGGTAATCATTTGTTTATCATGTGAGCATTCAGGAGGATTATTCGTTCAGAAAATGCTACTGAGCATATACATTTTTGTATTTGTGATAATTAGAAAATTTCAATTATCAAATGGACAGATTTTTGAGTAATGATAATAACTCTCTTGTGTAATGATATAACAGCTTTGTTCCATTTTCACAAAAGACTGGTAAAAACGTTGACAAATATAGTAAATTATCATGGGATGTAATCTATAACGTCAAGTGGTAACGACATGTTTTATTTGATATTGAAATAATTCTGATTAGATAACGAAAGTGGTTAGGTCATTCCTTTTATTGTAATAGTAACACAGATAATAGTCATTACTATAAAATGCACATACTGCATAGCTCTGTTTATTTTGCATACTCTATAAATACAATTCATTTTGGACACGTCGAACGCCGAAATACAAATAAATTGGATGTAATTGGATGAAAAACGACATTGAGGGTTTATATTTTATCAGAGTATTATTTAATATGTAATGATGCACATATGTGAATTAAACATGACGGATAAGGAGAGTAAATTAAGCATTCGGATTAACAGCATTCGTGAGTTTGAAGAACGTCACAATAAATCTAAGTAAAATATCACGGATAAAATGACTTTTTAAAATCATGTGCAATACAACAGAAGCTATACCGTCTGATATCATATTTGTCTCTAACTCTAGTCAGCTAGTAATGGAAAGTACATGTACGTGGAATGATACTGCCAATGTTACCACGACATATAGCGCTGAAGTAAACTGTGCAAGTCGTTTAGAAGATGACGTGTCTGATTATCTCTGGAAAATATTTCCACCTATTTTGTTTTGTTTTGGAATAATAGGAAACATTTTGACAGTGATAGTCATCAAAAGGCTTGGGTTTCGAAAACAACCGACCCTGACATTTCTTCTATGTTTGGCGATTAGTGATATTTTTGTTTTGTGTATCGGACTCCCGAGATACTGGATACTCTATGTATTTCAATTTGACTTGAGAACGGCAAGTAATGCCAATTGTAAACTTTATTATTTCTTTATATATATGACAATGCAGTTATCATCTTGGATCCTTGTTGGAGTCACTGTAGAAAGACTTATCAAGGTATATTTTCCAATGAAGTATCGACGTTTATTCAGTTACAAAACAATAATAATTGCTTTATTTGTAACATTGTTTATATTAATTCTAGTAAATGGACATTTCTTTTTCACGAACGGTATAAATGACTATACAGAAGGAGAGTGCGGTTCACTGAATCCAGACATTCAATATTTTGATGATAATGTCTTTACTTTTATTGACTTTTCTATTCTAAGCGCAGTGCCATTCTTTATTATGTGTGTATGTAATATTCTTCTTATTAAAGTTCTCAAGAAAACTCAGACTAGAAGAGTGTCGATGATGCATAGATCGGTGTATCAACGGACAACTAGGTTTAGTGTTAAAATGACGAAAATGTTAGTGGCGTGTACTTTGTACTTCTTAATTGCTACAACACCAATATCTATCTATTTTATACTTGATACGTACTTGTTACCAGTTTATGAAGAGGAACATAACTGTGTAGCGATTTCCAGAATGGACCTAGCCTGGAGTATCACGTATATACTTCAGTATTCGAACTCCAGTATTAATTTTTACCTTTATACAGCGACAAATGAGAGATTTTACAAAGAACTCAAAGCCTTTCTACGATGTCGTCGAAGGTATGTACATATATCATTTTTTCTTATTTTCATAATCGTTTTATTACATAGTTGTTTTGAATATATTCATTTTATGTGTTGAATATTATTATATATAAATATGACAGAATTGACTGAAGTCTTTATCTATACTTGATATCTATATCATGACTTTTATATGTCTTTTGGTTATGCAAAATTACATTAATGTAGTAGAAACTATGTTTAAATAACTTTGTTTACAATGCATATAATAAACGTTTCAATAAAGGTGGAAATCAAATGTTAAATTCGCAATTGTATAACTATCTTTTGTTCACATCGTCAACAGCGATTCGTTAGAAACAACAAATCTACATATCATCAGGCATTCAAGATGTTTGAGAACTGATTGTACAAACTATAACAGTTAAAGAAAATGAAGCATAATTGCTCTAGAGTGATATTTTCATTATGTCTTTTATTATTTTAGTTTACGCATGATGAGGGTATACAGTACTCAGAACAATGGCAACAGTGGTCGCAGACTAGCACGAATGACATTGTCTACAAGCCAAGGTCTGGACCTTTCTCAGTCGGAGGACAATAACAGTCATGTTTAACATTGCGATTATAATCATATTATATTCAAAGGCCCGTTATGCCTCAGATATGCTATCGTTTTTATTTCTCAAAATGTTTCAGACTTTAGTATCATGTTACAGTTTCAAAAAAAATGCTACCTTTGCTTATTTTGCTCTGTTGGCAGTTGTTATAATTATAGTGAATTAGTATTTTGTATGATAGTCAAAATACTACCTTGATTACATTCTGCTACCTATACACATTTCATATACACATTTAATTTCTACAGCTGTTAAACTAACTAGCTGTTTTAACATGCTATAGTTCCATTATAAAAACATTATATAATACATGCTTAACATTTCTAAAAAATGAAATAGATATGGATTTCAGAGGCGTAATGTGCCTATAAGATGATAAATTTTCTCAAATGTATGAGGTATATTTTTACAAAAAGACAACCTTTATAAATATTTGTTATTGTAAGAGATATGTAATACAACAGTGATCCTTAATGTTTGAGAAACAATGTAAAACCATAGAATTAAAAGAAATGATAAACATGAATTTAAGGATGATATTCAATATTGTATACATCTACCTTAACTTTTTGTTTTTGAATTTTTAAATATACTTAAAATCAATCGTGAGATCATATTGATTGTATTTGTTCACTAATATATTCTGCATGTTTGGAAAGGAGGATTATTTTTTAAATTTATCAACCAAAATACAGCATATTTATTGCCTTTCATTTGTGTTAATACATTTTAAAAGCCCAAAAGTAAGCTAATACATATAGCATTGAAGGAAAAGAAATAAAGAAAAGATGTACCCGAGTCGAGGAACACTTTTTCTAAAACAAAGGTAACATGCTAGAGATAAACATAACTTTTGAAAAGAAAGACACAATAACCGAATAACAATGAAGTAGATACTTAAAATGTCCTAACACCCTTTGGTTTCTATATGATCTCGAAAAAACATTAGAATATAAACAAACGTATGACAATTTCGATTTACACAAATACTTTTTACATCTGATCAAATAACATTTGAAAATGTGTTAATATCTGAAATGGCAGCGCTCAATTTCCATATAAAAGGTTGGCTTATTGTTCCAAAAGAACAAGTAGAAACATGATATTTTTATCCACAGTAATAGGAATATGAAATTTATTGAAAGCTTGTGCATAGTTTAGATTAAGTTCAGTTCTCAGCGATATAAATGAAAAATAATATGTCTACTTTTTTTCAGTCTGTCAGACATGTAAGACAATAATTCAACAGGATGAAATGTAACCGTTTAACAATTTAATTTGACTTGTCCAGTACTAACAATAAGCAATTTTATGAATATTAAAGGGTATAAATCTATATCTTATGAAATATTTTAATAAAATTTATTAACAGTAAAATTATATTGGTTCCATTATTATATAGTTGATTCCCGAAAAAGTTGTAACATAGAATGTCTCTGTTATTTAATACACATGAATAATGTACGTAAACAAAATTAAATGTTCTGGAACAAAATATTTTTTTGCTATTTTAAGTAGGCTTTTATCCGTTTAGCAATGGTTTTGTGCATGAGCCATTCGCTTTTAAAGCAATAAATTACCATTTCTATTTCATACAAGCATTTTTGAAACTTTACTTTTTTAAATTCAAACAATAATGTTTGCATCAGATATATAGCTTTATACACTTTAAGATGAAAATTTACAATTATTCAACTAACATTATAAAGCATGGTCTGCACGGATGTGCATTACTAAACATCTATTTCACTATACGTTTAAAATAAGGAAATATGTTTATTTTGACCTCCTGCCAAGGAATGGTATTTTTCTCTTAAAAAGGAACAGGATTAGTTTTATCTGGCTTAAAATGTTATACATGGAGACAATATATATACTTGTATTGTATGTAAATCTTTAAATGTTTGAAATATCAACATGTATGTGTTTCGATTTAAGATTATCTGATTGCTCTCTGTCAGAAACAAGCCTGCAAAGGAAAGGAATTTGTTACATTTGAACTTTAGTTTAAACAATATTTTATTTATAATCCATACATTTACATAAAAAAGAACATAAAATAAATTTACGGAATGAGTAGGAAGCTTGTAAAGCTTTTTTGAAAAGTCTCTCCGTAATCAATTGAACTTTGACAAAGGAACCATTTCTTTTGATTGATGTTACTTCATTATGTTTTGAAAAAAAACTACAATATCAAAAATAACTTAAAATATTATTATACAAAGGAACATTGTTTTTAAAGAATAAAAATCAATGGACAAAGAAATAATTTTTCAACTAGTTTCAATGTTAATTTGAAAACAACTTCAAATACACGGATATACATAGATTCTATTTACAACTAGCTGATGACAAAAAAGTGAACTGGGGAATGCGTGCATGAATATTGAACTTTCAACAAACCCTTTTATCATAAATTTCGTTTGCTTTTGTTTGCATCATTTTTTCTTTGATAACCATTAAAGCATTTCAACAAAGGTATATATACGATAAAACACTTGTATAAAGATGAGAATAAAGATTTACAAAGGACAGCATAATATAGCATTGAAAGTCGTACATTTTAAAGATATACTATGCTCATCCTTACGTAAAGTATTTTTATCACAGAAATTTATTGAAAGCTATGTAATTCTTACCAAATATGTCCACTTTGAATAAAAGAAAGAATAATTATGTATTGGAAGTTGCGTTCCCTATTACAGGTCATGTAAAATTGGTCTTTTCTTAAAAGCAACGCCAGTTTTTTTTTAAATGACATTATATTCATGTTGTAACCACCTATATAGTGTGTAGAATTTTAAACACAACATATCTACTTTATGTGAAGTTTAAACATGTTTATTTTATATTTACAAAGAGACTGTGTAACAATTATGAATATTTTTAAATATGAAATTCGAGCGTAGTATATCATTAAAGATACAATACGAATCGTTTTGTTTAGTAATTTTTATTTACTATTCCTGTTATTGATTGTATGAACATGTGTTTTGTCACGTGTCAAAAAGGATAGTCCTGTTCTATCCATTATGAAATATTTCTGATAAGATAAAAAAAGATTATATCGTTGTTCGGATGATAAATATGATTATGTAAATATATTCAGTACAATTCGTTATATAAGTATGTGTATGTAACAACATGCATTATTACGAGTTGATAAATCAGTCCTTTAAAAAAGTTAGTATATAAACACAACACATGGCATGCTTTGGTATCGATATCATGATATAATGAAATACTAATGATGACTTTAAAACTTTAAGACTAGTGTAAGAATACAAACATAAACATAGGATAATAATAAATCTTTATTTTTCAAAAACAAAAAACTTTCAAAAACATATCAAATAAACCTGAATTATTGATTAAATAACAGATGTACCAGGACATATATTTATGTCCCCAAGATGACACAAAATATTGGGTATGAACTAACTTAAACTTCACAACCATAATGACGTGCTGTCATTGTTTCAAGTTATATGTGTGTCACGGTGGTAACATAGCTAACAGTATTTTTTCACAGTAAAATATATAGAAACAGTGTACCTATGAAATATTTGTTTTATGTAATAAAATAAATAATACATTGGTTTGTGAGTAACAGCAAGAGTGTCCTCCCTTTACTTGCTCTAAAGAAATATCGCGTTGTAAAAAAAGGTCTATAAAGGAAACACAAATAGCATTTATAAGCATATAAAAATAAATTATCACAATATGAAGAAGACTTTCTTCACTCTATTTTAAAGATTTTTTTTAAAGATACCTTGCACTGTGTCAGATTGGTCGTATTCTGTATATCTTGTAGTAGTTTATTGCACAGGGAGCAACCATTGTAGGAAAAGGACATTTTATCAAATCCTTTTACTTTAGGAATTCTGAAACACGACCCTTTACTAAACCTGTTATAATTATGAATAATAATGTACTTATCTGGATAGGTATTGAATGTATCGATTTAAAATGTGATACTCTTACATTTTATGCTACACAACCCTTATAAAATAATTTTAAGATGATACAGTGTATGAAAATGAAACTACAATAGAGAAAATAAATATCCTTAAAGAACGCCTAAAACGGCATTTCAAATGTTTGAGGCTTCATTGAGCCTGTTCATGGACGGCACTTGAAAGTGCATGTTACCGTCAATGCCCCCTGAAGCAGAATTCAACATTTAACATAAAATGGTATCATTTTTTTAAATTAAGAAACATTCGCAGGGGTGATCCTGTAATCTTTAATGAGACAATAGTGTCATTCCATGCAAAGCGGAGTATGGTCTCAAGTAAAAAAGGCATGTAACATTATCGAGAAAACAATACGCGACACTAAACAAAATGCAGTTTGAAAGGGGTTCAGATGGAGGTTATGAAGCCTGCACAATAACAAACAAGAGGGTCGTGATGGCCCTTATATCACTTACCTGATATTGAGACCCTAAAAAGTCGCTGGTACATTTAATCAGAGTTATATTTCCGATCCTTAAAGATCGTTCAATACGATATTATTGTAGTGTTTGTGGTATTTTTATTTTTAACTATTTGGCCTTTTCTAGTTAAATGGTTCCAATATTCATATTTGAATAATGTTGAATCACCTTTAGGATATGTTGCCTACGTTTTAACTTTTTAATATCATAATCTTAAACCGATATCCTAACGTTCATATCTGCCCCTGAAATAGTGCAACATAATAAAAACAATGTATTTCCATACATGGGCTATTACATTTATAATAATAACGAATAACAAGCAGATTTAATGTCGTTACATAAACTGATATCATAACGTTCATATCTGCACTTGAAATAGTGCAAAATAATGAAAACAATGTATTTCCATACTAGTATACAGGATGTGTCACCTAGTTTTTAACCCCAGATGACCCAAATTCGAACTTGACATATTAATCATTTTAGCATTCTTGTTGACAAATTTCCTGGACATTTGGGCTGTAAATATAACATTTAACAAGGTTTGTCCATATCTGGACTCTGTGGTCTAGTTTCTGACCCCTGATATCTATTTTCAAATACAAATCAACTTAACAACCTTTAAGGCAATTTCCAGAATATTTGCGCTGAAAATATTGCATCTAAAGTGTATACGAGTTTTTCCATAATTGGACTGTGTGGCCAATTTTCTGGCCCAAGATTAATTACATCAAAACATGAGCTAGAACTTTTCATAACAAACGTTCTGACCAATTTCAAGGATATTTGGACCGAAACATTAGCAACTAGAGAGTTAACAAGGTTTTACCATATTTTGGGCTATGTGACCTAGGTTTTGACCCCAGGTGACCCATATTCGAACGAGATGAATCATCAGAACACTCCGACCAATTTACGGGATATTTGGACTAACACAGTAGCAGTATTAACAAGATTTTTCAGCATTGCAATACTGTCAAGAACGGACTTGTACGTATCAGCGCTAGTAATTAAAGCTGCATGTCTCCAGTTGACCCAAAATACGTATTACAAGGAAATAAAACTTGAGCAAGCTGTTCTATGTTTTAAGAAAAGTGAATATTTACATGTTTTGTGCAATTAATGACCGGTTTTGCAGTACTTAACATCATATCTTTACTGGGTGATTAAGGCCGTAAGGGGTAATTTTGCATATTTTACTACTTTTTTTGGTAATTAACGTGAATTATACGAGGCATTTGTAATGTGAAAATTATTTTCTTTGTTTACCTCATAATGTTTTGAATTCAAATACATTTCTTAATTTTTAATTGAAATTAATTAGCATCGTATATTAATTAGTATCGGGATATGTTAAGGCATTAAACCAGCATTTTATACCACCTTATTGTTCACAGAGGAAGGGTCCTTTAAAAGGGATTGATATCCAAATGCAAATCCTGCTTTACCCCTGGGATAGGATAAGCGTAGTGGACAATAGATGGTATCTGGGAGTCTATGACATCTCGACCCCTTGACACCTCGACCCCTTGACATCTCGACCCCTAAGACATCTCGACCCATGACACTTAGACCCCTAAGACACATAGACCCCTTAAATTGACTGGACATTTCGACCCCTTTTTCCATAATATACTTGAAGACGTTAACTTCGAAAAATTAATGTGCATAAAGACGTAAATAAAGAAAAAGGTAAATTTGTTTACAAGTTTTATTATTATATATAATCTATGGATATACTGAGTAATGAGTGTAATCATATTAAGATACAATCATTCATCAAGTCAAGTATTTTATATAAGGAATAGAAACACACGCACTACATTTAAACAGAAAGTATATTTAATATGTATATATGTACTCATTATCATAATGTCATAAAAACAGTAATTGCAAAAGAAATTGTGAAGTTATTTTTCTGATATAAATATCTATCAGTCGTTTTGTAATGCACCTTTTTCTACGCAAATATTGTCATTACTTCCATGTGCACTTGTTAATTTTTGTAAATCGAACTACTAATATCAGAAAATCTTAGGCTTATTGGTTCTTTAAATACTATATTCAAATGAAAAACATGTACTTGAGTTATACATGAAGCAAATAATATATTGTCGAGGACGTTAGTTCGAAAATTATTAATGTATCGGGAACTTTTCTATCGCTACAAATCACTACGTAAATCGTAATAAACAACGAAAAGTAACACAAAACTTTCGAAAATTAGTGAGACTCAGGTCAATATTGCCAAAAAAAAATAGTAATGTAAAATTTTTTTAAAAAAATTCCTTTAAATCTGGGGGGCAAAAAAAAAAAAAACCTGAAGAAAAAAAAAAAGTCCACAAAGCAAAATCATACATAGCAACTAATACCAGTACAGAATAAATGTATCAACATAACTGGAATCTAATCTTTATTTTTCACCAGGTGTATTCGAACAAACAAGTGTTTTACTTGTCTTTTCCGTCTTCATTAATTTTTCATATGACATTTGTGTTAGATACATTTTAATTTGATATAATAATGATATCGATTTATCAATGCTCATGCTCTTAATCATGTCTGTCCTGAATGGCTATGAATATATAATATTAAAATTTTATATATTTTAATAAAATAATTAAACGGGGAATGTTATAACAATTTGCTTTCCAAAATCAGAATAACCCCGTTAAAATAGGAAATGCAGCTTCTGTGTTATTTTAGCACACAAACAACATCAATTATTTTATTGGCAGAATGTTTATCACAGGTTGTTAAAAGTACCGATATTTAAATTACCAAAGAACCACGTGGCCCCTGAATGTTTTATTGTCCCAAGGGCGTCTCAAACAATTTTTAGATATATTGATTAAAAGAGGAACATGAAATTTGAACTTTAAACATATTTAAATAAAATTTTTCTTAACTTTGTTACGATCGGAAAAATTATTGCTTTTTGGGAAACTTATTATTGGCAATATTTCATTTAAAAACTATGAAAAAAAATGGGAGATAAAATAAAAAAGGGTTGGTTTGTAAAAAAGGCTTTTTGGGTTTTAAATTTAAATTTTTTTAATTTTTACAAATTATATAAGAAATAGAAAAAGCCCTTTTCTTTTGGGGTTTTTTGGGGGCTATAAATTTTCCTAGCCCCCCTTGACCCCTTGGGACCCCCCTTTGACACCTCGACCCCTTAGACATCTCGACCCCTGACACTTAGACCCCTAAGACACTTAGACCCCTTAAATATACATGACATTTCGACCCCTTAATTAATGTATTGTTATATTAGGAAAGACCGTGCTTTTCTAAAAATAAAATACAAAGTAATGACTATGTTAGAACATTTTCAGCCGTTTATTTATAATTTATGTATATTATCTACCAAAACAGTAACACAAATAAATATGCATGTACACACTTTACAATGAAATAACAATACATAGAATACGCAGACACTATCACTCTCTTTATATACATGTAGGTAATAACTACAATATTTACAATATATACACTTTTTGAAACTGTATTTTTGTATTTCTTATTGATAATCTTTTTTTTCCAATTATACATTTTCCTTGTTGTTTTGGATTAACGGAATTTGGTCATGTTTCGGGGTTTTTGTTTGGTTTCTAAAGGAAAGGCTTTTGTAAACCCTTTGTTTTTGGGGTTTCCCAAACGCATTTTGGGGGGCCCAACCCCAAAAAGTGGTTACGGGTTTTTGGGGTCCGCCCCATATTTGCGTTTAAGGCATTTTGGGGGGTCCAATTTCGCCCCCAAAAGGGTGGTTTAACGGGGTACATTAACTTTTTTAAACATAGGCAAACGACGCATTTTTGGGGTCATGAAAATGAATGGCCCCCATTAGGGTTTTTAGCATAATAATTTTTAGTAAAAAGAAAATTGGTAAAAAAAAAAATCAAGGTTTTTAAATAGACCCCAAAACATGTCCCCTTTAAATTTTATATAAACCCAATAGGGTTTTTTTAAATAGTTTTTGATTAAGTAAGTGAAGAACTTTCACCAACTAAATCACCAAATAAAGAATTTGTATCAATTATTAAGCTTAAATTTATCTTTCTCAAATTTTCCATTTATTTGAAAAGAATGTACACCTTTCATTAACTCCATTGGTTTTAGCTAAATCCATTATTTTCCCGTTTTTTATTTTCAAATTTTATAGAAATATCATATTCTTTGCATAGACAAAGGTATAAATTCTGTCTAATCTTAGTAAGACATTTCAGTTACAAATATGTGTCTGATAATATGTTAAAAGAGCCGTTTATTTAGCTAAACTTGACTAGGTGTAGATTCGGCTTTCAGTAGTAGTCCGTACAGGCAGTACTAAAAAAATCAACTATTTAGGTAGTCGCACATTAAGAGCGGAGCTTTAGAATTATGTAAAATTCTCAGTGGGGGTATAGAGAGGATTGTGGGGTATCGATCCCCCCCCCCCCCCGAGGATTAAAAAATAACATTTTAAAGGCCCATTATCCTTTTTTTTGTTTTCCTTAAAAGCTTTTTTATTTTGATGTTCTTCTATATTATCCAAAAAAATACACATTGGCCAATTACCTGAACCATCTTTTTCATCTGTTGCTTTTTGGCAATGATGAGTACAGTTATAGTGAATTAGTATTTTATATGGAAGTCAAATACTACATTGTTTTGACTACTTTTATGACAAATAATTTCACATTTATCGCTACTTTATTCAGGTAACAAGCATCTTACATTTCTCTGATACCGTTATTTTAACATTATAAAATTCTTGTTTGCTCTTTCTAAAGAACAATGTAAGATCTCCCATAAAAAGCCTCTGGCGAACGGTTGTTGCGGAGCTTGCAAAAACCCTTAAATTTGTTGATAAGCTTAATAATGTATTTGTAAAAATCACTATTTATAGTCCGATTGAAAAGCTTGATGTTTCACCAGGACGTTACAATAGAGTATACTTATAGTTCTTTGGAATAAAAATTAACTGCATTTTATTTCATTCCCAACATATTTAAAATGGGGCTCAATATGGCACCAAAAGTTATCAAATAAATGACTGACAGAACGGGATATATTTCGCAGCATCTTTCACTTTTAGGGATACACAATTTCTGTACTTGATTTTTTGAACGGTGGCATAAAAATGACATTTAAATGTTTTGGATACCTTTTTTCGTACATGTTTTTTTTTTGTATGTCGACCATATTTTTTTTTAGTTTTGCATACGTATTCTTTTTTAGTTTGCATACATATTCTATTTTAGGTTTTTGTACAAATTGTATTTAATTTTTTGTACATATTTTATTTTTGTTTTTTGTACATATTTGTACATGACGCCATTTGTAAAGTAGAGGTTTGGATAATTACGCCATTTGTGAAACACCATTTTCAAACACTTCGCCATTTGGTTATTACAGTACCCCATTTGCAAATGCACCAACATTTTCATTTTTGGAGGTATCGAAAAAAATAACAACACTTTTTAGTATAAATATGTTCTGCATATGGTCTCGATGTGGTTAACATTTGACACAAGGTGCCTTAAAATCCTTCATGGGGTTTAGGAGAATGAAACCCAAGTTTTAATCCTTTGATCTGTAGGTGTGACCCCGACCTTGAGCCGACACACTTATCATATAAGTTCTGCACATTATCTTGATGTGCTAAAGAATTGACCAAAATTTAATAAAAATCCTTCAAAGCTTTCAGCATTTTTTTCTGAATCAGTGGAATATAAGGACCTATTTAGATCTTTGTAATACACCAGTCATTTTTTCACCACCTCCCTTGACCCTGGAGAGTGCGGGTTAAAAAGAATCGTGTTTAAATTTTTGCGCTGTCCCGGGGCATAAGGCAGGAATGTTATTGTCTGAGTATCCCCCGCAGGGCGAAGATTTTACCAGTGGTCGGCTTGGTTTAAAGTCAATGCCCCCCAACCCCCGAATGGGTGGGGTTGAGTGGTGCGTATTCATGGAATAATAACTGATCACCAATCAATTGCCCTTTCCAAAAGACACTTATATTACAGTATATAATAATAAAAAAAACAATAATTATATAAGATACATATAATTTAAAAAAATGGGCCGAAAAGGGTTGGCCGAAACCATCTTTGCCCTGCCGAAAACGACAGGGCCGATTCCAAAAAAGGTCCGAAATGTGTCCAAACCACTGTGCCAGTTTTATACTCAACAATGGGCTGTTATGAGATGTGAAGGCTGTTTTGATTGGCTAAAATATGTACGAAATAACAAAAATAAAAATATGTGCGAAAAACTAAAATAAAAGAGATATGCAAAACTAAAAAACAATATGTATACAAAACTGAAAAAAATATGCATGCAAAACTAAAATGAAATATGTATGCAAAACTAAAAACAAAAAAAAATGCAAATATCTTTATAATGCCAACGTAATTTTGTTATATGGACACAATTTTTAGATATTTCAAGTGGTAAAATTAATGAAACTTTTATCACTTAAGCATCATAAAGTATTGACCGCCATCTTGAACTCCACCTCCAATATTCCAATGTCGCAGATCGAAAATAAGTCAGTACTCAGTATTTAAGCAGAACTCAGATGACACCTTTAGACATCTTGAACCCAAAGTGCGTTGATATGTAGCATATTAACGCACTTTGGGGTCAATTTCTCGAATTTGACCCCAAAGTGCGTTGGACCCCAAAGTGCGGTGCGAAGTTTGACGCACTTTGGGGTTAAACCCCAAAGTGCGTTTGACCCCGAAGTGCGGTGTTACAGAGCGTCACTGCAAATACTACAACTGAACTGTACAACGCTTAAACGTTTACGTGCCATGTAATAATCGATTCTACTGATACCTGCAAAATACAAATTTTTCATCTTATAACAAATTAAAAAAAAGTTATGTTTATTGATAATACATGTATATACCGTTCTAATGAGCGATAATCGGATTAGTATCGGTAAGCGCCGGTGTTAATCCAAATACGTGTCACTGAATAAACACATACATGTATTCATGTTAACATGAAATGTGTGTAATAAAGGAAATTTGACTATGACCGATAATTTGATTAATAAACGGCACGCGCCAATGTTTATCCTATCACGTGTCACTGATTAAACATTTACAAGTATGACATTAAACCAGCACACGGGAGATGTATGATGATAATTTATCAAAGTCATTTTCATTTTTTTTGGTCAAAATATCTATGAAAGTGATTAAATGTGTATCAAAAATAAATCCTTATTATTTAATTATTTTTATTGGATACAGTTTAACCGCTGATTCTAATTTGCACCGTTACGAATTTTAAAAGTTTTAGTAGTATATCTTCACAAATTTTAGTAAATGATTTTATTAAAAAATGTGTGTAAATAATTAGCAAAGGCTTTCTATAACATAACATAACATAATATTTATTCAGCATTAAATGTTACAACATTTATAGCCATTTCAATATATAATACAAACATATAAGGGCAAGTACTATAGCATCAAAGATCATTTGTAACTTGCGATGTTATATATCTAATAAATAATTGTTACTTAATGCGCTAATGACGAAATTATAAATTAGCACCATAACATTAAACCACGGGACTTTAATTCGATTTTAGTCCGTAATTACGGAAGCGTATCAGGGCCTACAGTTGGTGAGATGTTTTGCGCTAAGTCGACTTATTTTTATTCGCATTGATAAGATGTTTTTGCATTTCTCAATAAAGTATACTGACAAAGATGAGAAGATTTTAGGCATTGCAACTCAATTTTCTCGATATGCTTGAAGCTTTTGTCTCTTCGACAAAAATCCTGTCGAAACTTCTTGATTTCACGACTTTGCTAAAATATTTCGTAAGACGCAAAAACGTTACTCGCATTGACAGATAGCTCACGTAATTCAACAAAGTTTTTTTGCAATGATTAAAAACTTCTACGTTTTACGTATTAATCATAACGTCTTCATGGAATGTTTTTATGTATTACGTATTAATCATAACGTCTTCATGGAATGTTTCGGTCAAAACGAGAAGAAACAAGTTGACATGACGTGAACTTTTAGATAAGTGGAGGCCCTGACAAGCTTCCGTACGTAATTAAACAAATGAAAACTGTGATTTGTTTATTAATCACCAAAATTAGATTTTAAAAAATGTAAATTTTGCAGAAAAACAAATAAATTTAAACAAAAATCTTAAAGATTATACATAAGTCCTACAATATTTTCAAAATATACTTACGGTTCTTTTAAGCCCAGCATTTAAAACAGGGGTCGAAATGTCTTAGTCAGTAGGGGTCGAAAAGTCATCTTACAAGGGGTCTAAGAGTCAAGGGGTCTAGATGTCATCTTAATATCCTAAGGGGTCGAGAAGTCAAGGGGTCTAGATGTCTTACTTGCTATCATTTGTTGTCAATATAACTACAATTCTACATATAATAATTTACATTATTTTAAAATATAGTATATGTAATTCCCGAAATACGTTTATATTATAATTAATCGAAAACTTGAAGATCGTTTTCAAATAACAACCATTTATTGTTTGGTTGGTATTTTGATTTAATTAATTCAAAATGTAAATACCATAAAAATAAGATCATCGCTACTTTAACAAGAAAATTTAATATAAAACATAAATCATGTAGACATGCAAAATAATTCATCGCCAATATATCATGCATGTGTTTGTATAAATCTTTACAAACTTGAAGAAATTGTAGATATGAATAAATACGCAATTCACAAATCGCGCATTTACATTATTATTATTATAATCATAATTCCTTCACTTTTAGTCTGGGGTATAATACGATATATCATGCCCAAGCTTTTTATATTAAAAAAAAATACTTTAACTGCTATGTAGCCATGTAAAATAACATTAAACGAATACAAAACAATGTTATTGCTTTACCTTTAGTTTTCAAAATTTTATCGGATACTTTTATGAACATGAACAAAATATTTGCTATTTGCTTTATGTAATTATTTCTCAAAGTATCTGTGATTCTAAAGTACAAAATTGAGATAGGGGTCGAAATGTCTTACCCACTAGGGATCGAAAAGTCATGTAAAAAGGGGTCTTAGTGTCAAGGGGGTCTAGAAGTCATCTTAATATCGTAAGGGGTCGAGAAGTCAAGGGGTCTAAATGACTTACTTGCGTATCTGGCACTCGGCAAATGCCGGTTTTTCCGAGCTAAACCCCTGGTACAAATAATTTTTTACCGTTATAATTCCAGGAACAGGACATAGAACTCAATTAATTCAAAGTGCACTTCTGATCACCAAAGATGAGTCAACCTGTTCGAAGCAGTAACTGTAAAAGTTTGTGTGTACCCCCGGATTAATTAGTAAAACCCCATAAAATTCTAACTTCCGGAGTATTTTAAATCAGTCTATTGACTGGTGCATAATATATCCTATATTATAAAGTAAACAGCTCATGCTTTGTCGAAGTGCTGTGAACAAGCAATTGAAAACAATCACAAAATCACTTAGAAAAACAGCATGTTTTGATATATTGACATGAATTTACTTAAAGCGCAACAAGAATTTACTTAAAGCTTTTTGTCGATCCCATACCAGGAGACGCTTAAAACTGTTCAAGGATACAAAATAAAAAGAATTAATTAATGTAGTGATATTTGCATGTTCTTTTAAATGTTAGATTTTATGTGAAAAACTACACTTTGTTTAAGATAGTAATGCCTATCATCACACATATTGTAGACATAAGGACTAAATATTTATCTTCTCTGATATACAGATTATAGGATTCCGTGTGCATACAATTCTGATATAAAGAATATTATTAACAATTTTCATACTGTATTTAAAAACTTTGAATTTCAAAATTGTATTGTCAATCTATAAAGCTATTCGATAATTGTCAATACTGAGCTGTTTATCCATTTGCCGATTTTTGTAAATTCAAAAGCCATTAAGCCTGAGAAATGCTATCATTTTTTTTCTCAAACGCTTTTCATTTTTGTTATTTTGAAAGGAAAGTCATTTGCAATATAGATGAACAATCTTTTGCTTTCTTTTAGTCTGTTGGTAATTGTTATTATTATTATAGTAAACAAGTATTTTGTTAAGAAGACAAATACTATTTTGTTGACAATTTTCTACCATTATGACACATTACTGCAAGTTCAGCGCTACTTTCTCTTCATTTGCTAAACAACTTAATTATTTTAACGATTACAAAATTATTGAACACATATTTTACATGTCTAAAGAATAACAAAACAATATTTTAGGGATTTCTGTGCCTTTAAATATCTAAGATATAATCTTTTTGTTGCTTCATATACACAAATCAGATTTGTCGTTTTGTTTGTTTTAAGACATCCTGTTTACAATTTGTTTTTGTGACAAGCAAGAAATGTTTTCAGCTGTGCTTTTATCGAAAACCAGTTTTCTGTTACATGCACCCCTATATGAAAACTATATAACCGACTGTGTTTCAATGTATTATTTTAGAAAAAAAAAGGATTAATTTAATCATTATAAATATGAAGCATTCAAAGATTATCAGTGTCTGATATTAATAACTGTCATAAATGACGGAATGATAAGTTTTCATCGATCAATATTTCATGTCCATGTTCTAACATTATTTCAAATGATATAAACGCTTTCGTTTCTTCCGGGATCATCAAATCTTTTGAAATGATTGATTAAGCTTTGTTTGTTTAAAAAAAAGTGCGTATAATCTGGTTTGAAAAGTACATTGGATTTTTTTCTTTTTCGAACATTGGAGGTCAATGAGAACAATCATTAATTTCAGTTTAGTAAGAAATTCCGTCAGCGTAAGAAAATAGAATATGGATTTATTGTTATAGGAAAACACAACTTCACTAAGAAACCATTTCTGATGTACGTAATCTATGTAAAATATAATGCATTTTATAACGCTATCTCAATAAGCATAAATTAGATTGACTATCAGATACGTGCAAGAATGAATGCACTCTTAAAAATGCACACACTATATATAATTTACAGTAGCATACATATAGTCTGATAGGTCGTGTATTTAATTTTGCAGAAACTTAACAAAATAGTAAAGCTAAATTTCGTATCATGCAAATTACGTTCAAATATCAGATAAATGTTTTGCGTAATTTATATAAGATTTCATCAGAAGCAGGAAATAGGGAATATTGTCGGAACTGAACAATTTCTAAAAGTTAACTTTACGTTATTATTCATATTGAGCATTGAAAAAAAACCTATATATATGTACTGCAGTTTAAAACATTCTAAATGTTGTAATTGACTCCGGACGTTCCAAAAGGCATATATTTAAACATATTTATATTAACATATTTATTTCTTAAAGAAATGAAATACACGAATTTGAATAAAAATATGAACGGAATGATCATTAAGAGAGAGATACACACGTTCACTAAACACAGCCACCAAGACAGTATGCAGTCGCACAAGACTTCCGGTAAAGCCCCAGCAGTGCAACGAAGTAAAACAGAAGGACACAAGGTGTTAAGTGCATGTAAAGTTGTGAAGTCATTCATCTTAACTGAAAAATCATGTGATCATGATATAATATGAGGAAGTAGTTATTGAAGTAGTTGATTATCTCGGTGAATTATTATCTATCAAGTAATGATTATCTCGCTCAAGCACTTAATGATAATGGCAACTGTCACATGTTTAAACAAGTATTTGACAGGTGTTAGTCAATGTTTTATGTAACATTTATGAATAGTAAATTGTTATATGTACTTTGACGGTTACTCGATACCTTTAAATAAATGCCTTTTTTTCAAATGAGATCACGTGACACTATTTCGGTACTTTTATGGAATTAAGCGAACTATTTTCGAATACGATTTCAGGACCCCTCGACCTAAAAATATTTTGGGAAATAATTTCTACTACATGTATTATTATTTATTATTAAAACAATGTTGTGCTAGATATTTGCTGGTTATTTTGATTATGATTGTTAAAACATTGTAACATATTATACATTTGATGTGACATGTTAGTACTGGTTACATCTGAGACAGGAGTAACATATCACCCACAAGATACGTATCCCTTTACAGACGATTTGAAATATAAAATAAATCAATTCAGAGACTACCGTCTTCGTTTTATTGCATTCAAAGGGTTTCTCTTATAAAAATGTTTATCTGTAAATCTTGATCTAATCAAGTTTTCACTATGATCATTAGGTATATGTAAACAAAGCTATATACATTTTGTACACCTAACAAACATTAGAATATATAACAGCCATAAAAAGAGTACATTGTAAACTTCACTACATAAATATCTTACTGGTAAAATAGTAGAACGTTAACCAATACGTAAATCAGTGCCCCAAAACAAGTGAAGATGTTGATTTAATTTTTTCAAATGCACATGACAAATAAGTTAACTGACTTGGAATGAAGTTTACAAATCAGTTATTACGAGTATTAACTAGTCAAAGTTTAAACCGTTATTCTATGTTTCTACAGCAAATGTTAAGCATTTGCAGACAGGTTAAATTCTCTGCCATACGTATATGCACCACAAACTCTGCCAATGATGTTACACATTACCAATGATGTCACATATTTAATAAAGCTTTCACTTGAACCCAATAAGGTTAGGTTCACTACGATTCAAAATGACATACATGGAGATTTTTTTCAAGGACAGAAAATAACGTAAAGTTAACTGATCGCGTGCCTTTTTCTGAAAAGAGGGAATCCATCGGAAGCAACGGAAGCTACAAAAATATATAAATTGAAACTCGTTATAGTTGAGTATGTTCATGATAAATGATGAACACATGTAACTTCTCCCATGCCCCCTTGCACCGGCTTAATGTTTTTTGTTGTTTTTGTGTGTGTGTGTGTGTGGGGGGGGGGGTTTACGTCACATCGACACAGTATAGGTCATATCGCGACGTTCCAGCTTTACTGGTGAAGACCTCAGGTGCCCTCCGTGTATTATTTCAGGCACGAACGGGCACCTGAGTAGAACCACCGACGTTCCGTAAGCTAGCTGGATAGCTTCCTCACATGAAAGAATCCAAAGACCCTGTCGGTATTCGAACCCACAGCGGTGAGGGGCAAGTGATTTGAAGTCAATGACCTTAACCACTCGGCCACAGACGCCCCGCACCGGCTTAATTTAACACTGAATGTGCTGGAATCGATAATTCAAAGGAACGTGAAAAATCATTGAGGTACAGTAAGTATGGTGGCTGATTTGAAACGCTTTTGCGCGTCGTGTTGGCGCTAGCGACAACAGGACAAAGCACTAAACGGCGCATTGTCGGACTTTCGTCTTGTCGTCCTGTCGCTAACGATGTACAACAGACGGTGCGATGTCGTGCGGCGTGTTGTTGCGATGTCACATTGTCGCTCGGTTCAAATCGAAGGATTGGCTTATAAGCAACATTGCAATAACGCGCCGCACGTCAACGGGCCGTTTAGCGTGTTTCGCTAGAGACAAAACGACAGCGCGACAACGCGCCGTTTGGCGATTGTTCTGTTGTCGCTAAATCAGCCCCCAGGGAAAATATTTTACAGGTGCTACCCAACATAAGACACCTGATGCCGGGAGTTTAAAATTCTGGAATGGAGTTTATTCATCGGAATCAACAACAAAATTATGAAAATTTCAGATTCGGTTAAATTGAGACTGTTCATCGTTTTCCAATTGAAGTTGCAAGATGGAAAAATAATGTACATGCTTATTAACGTAAATGTGTCGTTCATAATTAAATTTATGAGGATTTATACTATAGAATTAATGACCTTTTGAAATACACATCCTAACAAATTGTAATTACTCTTTACCAGCGTATTTTGCATACCAATATCACAAAGGTTGCACATGACTAAATAATATTTTGTTTTGACACCCTGGATGTTACACTGTTGCACCGGCGATGTAAAGTACTTTATGGAAGGTTACTTTCTCAAAATGACGTCATACTACCGTTGTGAAATACCGGTATTTGTAAATTCATAAGTTACCATAGCAAATTGTGGTGAACAATATATATGCTTTCATAATGAATTATCTAGTCATAATTGCTATGGAACAAGTAAGGAATAATCAAACACTGTCTTCCCCAAAGACGGGAATATCCGGCTCTCGGACAATTGCTATCGAGAAAGCTTTATTCTTCTTTTGAAAAGCCATTGATGGCAAACAGGAAATAGAAATTTCTTCAAAAGTATAATTATCATTTGTAATAAATATTTGGAATATGAATACCTATTTTGTAAATGTTATTAAATGAAATATTAGGTTACGGTATAGATTCTTGGAAATGATATTGTAAATATATTTGATTGATATACTCGTATTTATATCATTTAATCAGGTAACCATTATCTTTAAAACTTTTTTATTAATTTATTTGGAACAATGTCTCATATGTGAACTTATCTATTTACAAGTCTCTGATATGATTGAAGCGGAGAACCTTAAAAAATGACAAACCTGTAGATATTTTTTGTTCTGTAACAACATTGTCATTGATGGCATTTGACAGTACAAAACAGACGGGATTGCGATGTCCAACTAGGACCGTATATCGTATATAAGACGTTTCCTGTGCGTTCATTTCTGGAAACATTTTACTGTAGAAACAATATCTTTTGAGCAAATTTTCAACATACATGGATGTATCATTACCAGGTAACAAGGATATGAGATAAAACCATTAATGTCTATTGCAAGACAAAGATGTTATACTTTAGGGTGATCACCGCTCAAAATGAAGCAGCCATAATAATTATCTCCTTTACATTACATTTACGTTTTTTTTTGCATATATCATAAAGAAAGATAATGATATCAGCTATTCATTATTGCAATTTTTATTCTAATCAAGTTTAAATCTTGAGGGAGATTTGTAGTTTTGCCAAGGTCAATTTATTGGAAAACATTTTGTGAAAGTTCACAACAAAATAACTCTTAAATGATAAGTTTTAGAACAGACTTTTTTCCTCAATTTAGCTTGCTTTACAATTTGAAAGGAATAACAGTACATCAGTATTTTATTAGAAAACATATTTGAAATTATTTCAATATTTAAACTACATACCGCACAATGCCATAGGACAGGAGTTTGTAGGTCTCTACGTTTCTCGTTGCCTGTCACTTAACAGATGCTTTCTGCTTTTTGTGGCAAAGGATTCATTGCCAAATTATCTTGAAATAAATAAAACAAGTAAAGAGACAATTTAAGATTTTAAAAGGATCATCTACATCTGCACTTTTCTAAAAGAATCCTTTACATTTGTAGGCTGCCCAAATGTTCTCCGAGACACACAGCCATTGCCTCGGTGCGCTTCACCGTAGCTACGGTACTACCAATAACTTCACTGCTCCTTTTGTACTGAACAAAACCGGGTAACACCGTCCAAATATTAACATATATACATTGAGTATTAGAGTAAAGATCAAAGGGCGAGTGTAACATGCTCGGAAGCGCAGAGGCACTTTTTGTTCGAAATGAAAGCTTTAGATTATGTTCGTATGGGCTAGTTTGCATTTTCATAGCTACTTTGTAATTGGTTGAACAAAATTAATGAATAAACTTCATTGCTTAGGCAAAATTTAACAGATGACGGTTTGCCATATTGCATTTTTTTTGACAGCGTCAAAATCATGTTTATCAGAAACAATTGAACGCATTGGGTTCTTTCCTTTATAATAAATATTGTATGCTGAGGACAAAGAGACTGGAGGACCACTGTATTGACTATAAGACTTACACACGATGAATACTAGAATTATTTAATAATTTCCTTATTATTTGCAAGGGTATAAACGAAGAATAATATTATTGTAATCCGGCATTCGGTGTAACTGGTTGCTATCTTCATTTATTCATTGAAGCTGTATAAAATGATCTTTTCAAATCTTCAAGAAAATATTGAAAGCCATTGTGTTACTAAAAATCTCTATTAAAAGAAAATTAAAAATTAATGCCAAAAGTTTTGTTAACAAATTCGTTATAAAGATTGCTGAATGGTTATATGGCCGTATATAAACGGCTGTTTGCAATATAACCCTCGCCTAGCGGCTCGGGTTATATTTACAAATAGCCGTTTATATAGGGCCATATAACCTGTCAACAATCTTTATAACTAATATTGTATGCTGATTGGTATGGCGCTGGTATGTGCCAGCTGCATTGTATTTACTATTACAGCCTTACACGAACAGACACAATCAAACTAGGAATTTTTTTTATTTAATAAATTTCCGCCATTTTTGCTAAGCGGTGCTTTTCCTTTTTAAATTCGATAGAAGTAATAAAATATATGTATCCACCTATTAAAGTGTGTAACTGTTACTTCCTTCAAGATTTATTAACATTAGAAGCTGAATATAAAAATAATCTAATTTTTTCAAATCATGCAATGCCAATATATATTAAAGCACAATGTCTAAGGGGGTTGCTTTACGTGCTAACAACATCTCTATTAACAAAAAAAGTTGAAAAACCTTGGAATTGCCCAAAATCTAGATTTTCCATGTTAACACGTGACCTTTCACCTAATATTTGTGAAAAAAAGTGTTTTTTTTTGTTTTGTAGCATTTATATTTTGTTCATGAGCATATTGTGAAAAATGGCCGATTTCATTGAAAAGCTTCCTGTTACAAGTTGAGACTGCTATGAAACTTTGAAAAATGCTTCAATACTGATGAAACTTGGCACAAATATTGACTGGACCATAGCCTCTGTAACAGCATGCTCAATCTTAAATTTCCTGTTACCATGGCAACGGGACGTCTTAACAAATGCCTAAATCACTATTTTGCATTGTTTTTCCCCATCAAAACTGAATTCAAAGTGCTGCAACTTCTCAATGGATTGAACTAGAGTCAAAGGCTTTTGAGCGTTGGTTACACGTTACCTTACGATCGACCTGAGGCCATTGTTAGCCTTTCACATGTTCTAAATGTTTTTGGCGATGAAGGGGACTACCGCTCTTCAAACCCCAAACAGAAGGGTGCACATCCCCCTTGTGGAAACCCCTTGATGTATCTTTGTGGTGTGGGCGGCGCCGAAAAAGTGATCACTTTTTAACAACATTTTTAAAACAAAAAACAGTGTTTTGGGCCTGAATAGGGTAGTTTTTCACTGTTTGAGGCCTAAATAAGGGGGGGGGGTCGAAAAGTCGTCAAAACACGTCTATATGAGGTAAAGGGTTAATTAATGCGGACAATAAGCAAATATTTCTTTTATACTGTGAGGAAATTTGCTTTGTTAGGACAATTTAATAAATATTTTGAAAGGAATTCAAATGAAAATAGGAAGAAGATTTCATATACTGTCGTATTTTTCAATTTTATCTAAACATTAAAACGCTTATGATACAAAAATCTTTTACTTTCGTTGCTGATAAGAATATCATTTTGTATTGTTTTTGCTTGTTTGCTACCTCGTTGCATCACAATAACTGCATGTGTTTATGTGAAACTGAGTTTAAAATATAGAATACCAGGAAGACATTGTAAACTATGATAGACCAATGAAAACACTGTATTAACATGATAATAGATGATCAATAATAGATTATATACGACTGTAATATAGTTACATACTCTAATTATATTGATGCAATTGCCAGATGTTTTAATAATGTGGCGTT
Source organism: Ruditapes philippinarum (assembly GCF_026571515.1). Taxonomy (NCBI): domain Eukaryota; kingdom Metazoa; phylum Mollusca; class Bivalvia; order Venerida; family Veneridae; genus Ruditapes; species Ruditapes philippinarum. Next base: position 315,303 of record NW_026855603.1, read on the forward strand.
TAATAAGATATTGCTATAAGCTTTCAAATTTAAAAGAGTACGATATTACGCCGTTTTGAAAAGGAAATTATCCGTACTAAAATTTAGATTTATGAGATTTACAAATTTGCGCAACAATACGGTTAATTTCATGCTTAAAAAACTTAAGGATATGTGAAATTTTTTCGTATTGATGGCACTTTTATTGCATGTTCATTTATTGTGTGTCCTGAAAAGGTTATTTGGTACTCCACGCTACCTTACAGTTCATTTTAATCTTTACCTGAGAATAGTTTAGATCAGATATTCCGGGTAACCTTAAAACATGTTACAATTAAAATAACTTTTTAAAAGCGTATTTATCGAAACATAAAACTTCATTAAAATTTGGTATTAAGTATTAAGAAAACAAAAATAAATAGTCTACAATGTTATTTTGTTAACAAGAAAATTTAACAGGAATGTGGTTATACTCAAGATATTGATTAGCTTAAATGCTATATGAATGAAATTATAACGCGGGTAATGACCACGTTATCAATCGATGCTTTTAATGCTGTAAAAGATATTTCTCTTATTAGGTATTCACTGATAAAAGAACATCTTAATTTAAGATTACAGGTATATTAAATATACACGATGTTATATAACATTCATAATTTCTACATTTTTTATTCTATTTGTTATTTATAATTGTTGAAAGCTTAATAACATGAATAATCGTTTACTTAAATAATATTAACTTTACTTATATTTAAGTCTAGTTGAGCAAAACGTTTTGTATATGTTTTCGTTGATATTGTTTTTCTTGATTTAGGCAAATGAACCATTTCAAAATAAAGCGTAAACCGCATTAAAGTATCGAAATACCTTGAACATTGCAACAGTTTACAGTAAAAAAGAAGAAAAAAAAGAATACTTGATAACAGGAAAAGTGTGTAGTAGTTTGATCTTCAATATGAGACAGGAAATGAATGGCATGTTTGTCACTCATGTTAAATGTTATCATATTGACATAAACTCAAACTTGTCTTCGTAAATCTTATTAAACTTTGTGAGACTACTTCACAGATAAAAAATAACATAAAGTAAATAAAAATTTCTTTTAACCAATTGGTATGTATCTTACACATGATAATAATAATAATAATAATAATAATAATAATAATAAAATAATAATAATAATGATACTGATAATAATAACGATGATAATGATTATAATAATGGTGATGATAATGATTATAATAATAATAATTATAATGAAAATAATAAGTATAATAATGATGATAATAATAAGTATAATAATGATGATAATTATAATGATATTAAAAATAATGATAAGACAGGATACATGTACTTGTAAATTACACGTGTAAAGTACAAAAGTCATAAATCTTTATGTACAATGCTACAATTAAAAGACCTTTTTAACAGCGTATTTATCAAAACATAAAACATCATTTAAATCTGGTATTAAGTATCAAGGAAAAATATTAAATAGTCTTCAATGTTATATTGTTAACGAGAAAAAAATGTGACTCAACTCAAGTAACTCAAGTTATTGATTAGCCTAAATGCTACATGTATGCAATTATAACACAGATAATGGCTACGTTTTCAATCGATGTTTTAAATGCTGTAAAATATTTTTTTGTATGTACTGACAAAAGCACATTTTAATTTAAGATTACAGGTATATTAGATATACACGTTATTATCTTAAATAGATGATTTCAATGACATTCTTAATTTCTGCATTTTTTATTCTATTTGTTATTTATAATTGTTGAAAGCTTAATAACATTATTTAAGTATACTTAAATATTTCTTACTTTACTTATATTTAAGTCTGGTGAGCGAAACGTTTTGTATTTGTTGTAGTTGATATCATTTTAAGGTTTAGGCAAAGGATTAATTTCAAAATATAGCGTAACTCGCATGAAATTATCAAAATACTTGGCACATTCCAACAGTTTACAGTAAAAAAAATAAATAAAGAATACTTGATGACAGGAAAAGTGTGTACTAGCTTGATCATTGGAATGAGACAGGAAATGAATATTATTCTTGTTACTCATGTTGAATGTTATCATATTGACCTAAACTTAAACTTGTCTTCGTAAATCTTATCAAACTTTGTTAGTCTACTTCACACACAAAAAATAATAAACGTAAATAAGAAGTTTTTATCCATTTTAACAATTTGTTTATCATTATATATCTTACACAATTCTAAAATAATAATAATAATAATACGAAATTGTTTAATTATTTTTTTTTTTTTTTTTTTCTAGAGAAAATTATTGATGAGTGCATACAATTTGATAAGTCATTTTACAAGTAGTAGTAGTAGTAAACGTTGAATCACATATTATCAGACTATTTAAACAGAGAGATAATCGTATTAAATTCTATGCTGCATGAAAACACTTTAAAAGACACGATGACGCCATGTCACATATTTTATGAATATCCATATAATGGTGAACTGTTCTCTTCACTTATCTTACATTATAATATTGCTTTTGGTCGTCGAAATATGGTAGTGCAAAGTTCCCGCAAGTAAATTTATGGTAACCATAAGGTTCATTTCATGAATAATTAAATAATATGATAAAAGTAAAAAGCAGATAGCGCATGGAAATTATAAATATTATATCAGTAAATATATAGTGCAGCATTAACATTTAATGTTGTTTACATTATACATGTCTACTTTATCTCATCCGTGTCAGTTAACTATTTCGTGTGTTTCCTTTATTCAAATCTATATTTCCAACATTTCTTATACATTATGTTTATTTTTAAAATGCAACATTTCGTTTGTAAAAGATAAAATACCGAATTGCTATTGTCTAACCAAGGCCGTACATGAACATATCATGGCATGTATTGTTTCATATATTTGCAAATCATAATTGCATACATGAAGTTAAGTTTAAGTTACATATATATATATATATGTTATATTTTGTTTCTTCATTCTAATAATCTTCATCATTTACATATCTGACAACTTACAAGCAATTCTCACATTGTAATAATGAATGAAATGCCCTTTTGTGAAATCACCCCATGTTAGATTCTTTGACTGTGTTCCACAGCGCACGTTTACCCTTTCAACATTTGATGGTCTTCTCATACTTATTGTAAATGACTCACTAAAATCAAGTACTTTTAGCAATAATATATTTTGTAACAAACATTAAAAAGTCATTAAATATACTCAGGTTCACAAAAAGTATCAGAAACTTGGGTGTGCAATATGTGACCATTTTATATCCTTGAACTTTTTTAGACTTTAAATGTAAAGCATGTGTCGCATGGGTATAGGTGGGCATTTAAATATAGTAGAAAATCTTTTAAAGTACTAGAGGTCATCATATTTGGATATTTGAATATGAAATAGTAAAATATCTCATATCTGCTACAGAGAAGAAAAAAGTGACAAGTGCATTGCATGCCTTTTTGCATTTACACTTTCTGTCCGGTGTCATACTAGGTGGTATATTTCAGAATTTTAAAGAATGCTACCAACACTTGAATTTTAGTCATTAATGTCTAACACAACGAAATTTGAAACTCTGCAATGTACATGTTCTATACATTAGATAAAAGACATTGACAAAGAAAAGACATAAAATGGATATATAATTTTCAATGAATGCTAAAATACTTTTTTTGTGTACATGTCTGTATCCCTCACTGTATCATTCACTGTCTATGTAATCATATTATATTGTTGTAAATGTTTCTGGGCAGAACGTCTAAAGACTTGTCACTCAAATCAAATCAAAGTAATACTAGGGGGAGCCTATATGTCATGATGCTGTCTAAGGTTGCATTTCTTGAACGTCGCTTTCCAATTTGTGATTTTTTTGTATTTAAACCAGAGCATATATATAAAACTACACTTGCACAATCATGTACTTGTACAGTATAATAGAGCTGCCGTAGTTGATTTCGATAATTGTATTTCGTCATCGTAAAATGTTAGATATCACGACACTGACAATGTGAACCGTGAGTAAACAAACTCCACAGAGAGAAGAAGTAATGAAAAAGGCAATAAACTTATTTAATTTCACGCTGATGTCCCAAGTTAAATGTAATATTCAGAAGAAGTAATGATAAATAAAATATGTGATTGCATTCATGAGAAGTCAGACATATCTGAGTGTTCGTATACATCCATTACATTTTTATATACATGTGTATGCTATAGCAATATACAAAATATTGCTTGAATCAAATTAAAGCACGGGTCGCCGTGGCCGAATGGAAAAGGTCGTAATGGCTTCAAACCACTTCCCAATTACCACCGTGGGCTCGAATCCCGCGATGAACTTTGGACTTTTTGTGAGGAAGCTACCCAGCAAGCTAACGTTGCGCTTTAGTCTGGTGCCCGTTTGTGCCTGAAGTAACACACGGATCAGTCAAGTTAGAAAGTAGCCATACTACCGTTACAGTGTTTGCACGACTTAAAACAAAAATAAATAAGTAAATAAATAAGAACATACAAAACTAAATCACATAAATATGTAAATTCTTAAAACAGGTGAACTATTATTTTTATTTATTTCAGTACATGTAAAATAATTATATACAATCTGAGCGGCTAGGAAAGTGGTTAAGAGCAAACAATAGTTTTACGCGGAGCTCAAAATTATATATCACTGCTCGATTGTTTTCTTACATTGAAATAAATCAGATTTGTAACAGGCTTGTATATAATATAGATGATACAGAGATTGGCCAATGACAATGGACGTTACAAACATCAGTATTTGGAATGATATATATACCATTGTACAATAAAAATACAATACAATGATTTTTCTATAAAACAGTGTAAAATCTCTCTAAAAAAGGAACTTTCAATCGTATTTTAAGATATTATAATAACTGAATAATGAAAAATTCTGATAAACACATCTGTTAGGATTTTTTAGTTTAAGTTTGTTTTTTTTTGTTTTTTTTTGTTTTGTTTTTTTTTTAAAGGGACAAAAATCTTGATAAAATTATAAATTATCAAGGGTTATAATTTAACTTGGTAGAGTGATAGAGACAAAGTTTATCGGATACCGTTATTGAAATTATTCTGATTAGATAGGGGAAAGTGGTTAGATCATTTCCTTCTTTGTGTAACATGAAAATATTTATTACTATTAGATGTATACATTGGATAACTCAGATCATTTACTGTGGATTCGTAAAAAGAGGATAATATAATATATGTATCAGTGAGAGAGTCTGTTTTATCATAGTGAAATAACGGGACGGTGCCAACACGTAGTTAATTAAACGATAATAATCAACTCTAAAATTGTTATTTTTAATTAATTTAGTACATACTGCCGAAAAAAGGAAAATACAACTAATATTTGTATGATATAAAACTAGGAATATTTACCAAATAAGCTTAAGATCTTTCTATGTTAAGTTATACTGACACATAATTATTGTAGAAAACGTTAAAAACAACAGAAGTAATAAATGTCTGACACATTATCGTTTCGTAGCTCCAACAATGTTACAACGGAAAATCCATGGCCATCAAAAGATACTGGCAATGTCACCACGGAAGAATGTGAGAGCCGAATAGAAAATACCGTCTCGGACTATCTTTGGAAAATATGTCCACCCATCTTGTTTTGTTTTGGATTAACAGGAAATATCCTTACAATATTAGTAATCAAACGCCTTGGATTTCGAAAACAACCGACCCTGACATTTCTTCTGTGTTTGGCGATAAGTGATATTTTCGTTTTGTGTACTGGGCTCCCGAGATACTGGATTCTCTACGTTTTTCAATATGACTTGAGAACGGCAAGTAATGCCAACTGCAAACTTTATTATTTCTTTCTATATATGACAATGCAGTTATCATCTTGGATTCTTGTTGGAGTCACTGTAGAAAGACTTATCAAGGTATATTTTCCAATGAAGTATCGGGGTCTATTCAGTTATAAAACAGTTATCATTGGTTTGTTTGTAACATTGTTCATTTTAGTATTAGTAAATGGACATTTTTTCTTTACTAATGGTATAAACAATTATACTGAAGGCGAATGTGGTTCACTTAACCCAGAATTCTTCTATTTCGACGAGAACATCTTTACATTCATTGACTTCTCAATTCTAAGCGCAGTTCCGTTCATTATCATGTTGATATGTAACATTCTTCTCATCAGAGTTCTGAGAAAAGTTCAGAAGGAAAGAGCTTCGATGATGCATAAATCGGTATATCAACGGACAACTAGGTTTAGTGTTAAAATGACGAAAATGTTAGTGGCGTGTACATTGTACTTCTTAATTGCTACAGCACCAATTTCTATCTATTTTATACTTGATACTTACTTGTTACCGGTTTACGAACAGGAAAACAACTGTGCAGCAGTTTCCAGAATGGACCTAGCCTGGAGTATCACGTACATTCTTCAGTTTTCTAACTCGTGTATCAATTTCTACCTTTACACAGCGACAAATGACAGATTTTACAAAGAACTCAAAGCCTTACTACGATGTCGTCGAAGGTATATAAACATTTATACGCTGTTTTTTTCTGGGCTGCTTCTTTTGTCGCAGCATATTATACTTAAATGATTGCCAATGTCTCAGTAAACTTTCAGTTCCTTTTGACCTAAACACTTTCTACTGATAAGCTTTTTTATATTAAGTTGACATATATGTAGTTCTAACTTCAACAATATTATGTACCAAATAAAAACGTAGAGATCTCTGGCTGGAATAGGAATAGGAACCTACCGATAGCTTGTTTACCACTTCGTTGGTTTCAAAATTATCAAATACAAATTTATAAAAGATAAGAAATGTTCTGAAAATCAATACATTATTTCAGTATTTTACATCTAGATAACAATGTAGTACATGTACATAAAAGTTATAATAAATAATTATTGTCCAGTCAGCAAATAATAATGTACTGCACAATAAACTTTCTCCGGAATTAAGAATATGTTGGTATTTTTTTCCAAGCTAATCCGGTGGTACAAACAATTTTTACAGTTACAACTTCGAAAATAAGAGCATCAGATTAGATAATTTATTTTAGTGTACCTTGAAACTTTAACAGTAGAAGTTTATTTGTACCGGGGATTAGATTGGAAAAAGACCACATTTGCCGAGTTCCGGATAACAATAATTGTTATTCCGGATTGCCTGAGGAGGTACGCACGATAGTCATAAGCGAGGCTCAACATAGGCTAACTCCATTATTCTGACCCTTTATTTACATTTTATTATTTTTTGTCAATTTTGAGTTTTCCCTATAAATATTTTTGTCGTTCTTTTGTGTCTGTATGAACATAAATATTAATATTGTTTCACCTAAATTATTTTGAACGACAAATTTGTATATATGTATAATGTTTATTTTTTATTAACGTTATTTTTATTATTTCAGTTTACGCATGATGAGGGTATATAGTACTCAGCACAATGGCAGCAGTGGTCGTAAACTGGCACAATCGGCCTTGTCGACAAGCCAAGGTCTGGACCTTTCTCAGTCGGAGGAAAATAGTCATTTATAGATTAGAGATGTAGTAAAATGTCGGAAGTACAATATGAATCTCTGAAAAAAAAATGGAATTTTTTAAGCTTTTATATTTGATTTTATATTATTTGCCAGATAATGTACTAGAAAGTCTAAGAGTTATCACTTAGTAAAATTTTAGGTTGTTAGTTGTTAAGTGGTAAAACATAACCCAATTTGAACATAGTATTACGTTACTTGTCTTGATATTCATTAATTACATTTTAGGGTTAACCAATTAACACACCATTTTGCTGTTTGCTGAATTGTTGTTTCAAACAATAAAACGGTAATAAGAGAATTTTTTTTGCATGTTCCAAATTGCCGGTACACATCTAAACGGCGACATGTTACATGCTCGACTTTTTATTCTAAAAGAGCATGGTACGGAAGCGAGGTCTTGTATTTTTGTTAACTATTTGAATGCATCATGTTTATATATTTATTTCTTTGTCTTGTTTTAACCAAATTGGAAATATGAGAAAAAATGTTTAAAGCGTGAAAAATAACTATTAAGAAATGGAAAACCTTTTAATTGGGTAATTTTGCGCTTTTTTATTGTGAGTCATTTACATGTATAATGTGTTTTATTGTAACTGTTGTTGTTATTTATAATTGTTATCTTTGGTTGATATTGTGCAATAAATGTAGCAATATATATTGTCTTAAGTTATGTTTTCATAGAAATATACTAATAAGTAAAGATTTGTTATTTACAAATTTGATATTTGAAAAGAAAAAGAAAATTGCAATACCGAGTTTTTAAAATGTGAAATAAACACATTTTGACATACACACAGAGAAGATCTGAACGCTTTAAACTCTATAAAATATAGGCAAAACAGTATAAATACATAGTGCTATTTAAAACTAAGACAAATCAAGAATTTTTCAAGACAGCACCAAATATACTCACCTTATCTTACACAGTTATGGGGTATTCAGCTTGACAAAACATAGTTTTTGCATTCTCTTAAATAAATAAGACATATTCGGTAAGAAGTTATTAGATTTCAATAAAGTTTTTACCCAAATATGAGCATAATATATCACGAAAATTGAAATGATATTTGCAACAGATTGTACAAAACATAGACTTGTTTGGTGCCTTCTGGCTGCCTGCTTGGGTGTGCCCGGGGCGGCGTCCTGTGAACGTTGCCTTTGCCTTGTTGATCTTTATTCTTGTTATTTCACTACATAAACTTCGTTTGCAAGTGAGACTTTGACATGTTCAAAATGTTAAAAAATATTTCATTTCGACCTCTTGCAAATATATGCGAGATAATTCACGGTATACTTGTTGAGAAGAATAAAGTTTACCCGTTGTGGTGTCAGTATGCATAAACTGGCCTTTCATGTAATACTCCCGTGTGTAATATGTAGCAACTGATTTTATACTTAGAATCGGTGAAATAACTTAAGACTTTTATAGTTTCACTCTTTCACGAGTATCAGCTGTTCGGCGTTCGTTTTAGACCAAAACCAACTTAACACTTTCCTCATTAAACAAATAACTTTGATTTTACTAAGACAACTGGTGAATATTTATGATTTTCGGAAACTGTTTGGTCCCTCATTTTCTATTCTGATTATTAATCTCATTACATTGTATTAAGATTTAATTATAATAAGCAAACATATTTTGTCATTTATCACAATAATAACAATAACTGAGATGAGGTTGACAATTTTGTTAAATTGAATATAATTATATGACTTGTTGTAAATATATATACTGGGAAACAGTTTTTTTATATTAAACCTATGAAAGTAAAAATTGGAGGAAACAAAATAAATGTCTGCCTGTGCATTGCATTACGAAACGCATATACGTCAAATAAAAGAGTCATATTCAAGAATATGAAAAACTTTTGATATTCTATATACGAGTAAATGTTTTTGCTTTTGTAGTTCAATAAAAACAGAAAAAAAAAGAAGATTTTTTTTCTACTTTAAAGAATATTTCTGTCGGAAGAGGTATCTCACGGAAGTGGAAAAGGTTAAACATATCTTACAAAATAATGTGAAGATTTTAATAATTAATCAACCTTATCAGTGAAAGGGTTAATTGTTTCTTCTGATACAAATGTATTACCGTGCGATTATATCATTGTATTTTCGTCGCTTTGCTATGATCCTCTTCCTGATCACAGTTGAAATTGAAGTATATTTTAGTTTAAACATATTAATCTCAGCGCAATTGTGTAGAAGAAACTTATTTATTTGAAGCACTTTTCAGTTTACTTCCTTGAGCTAACCATCTCTATTGGCATATAAGGAATGGTTGTTAAAACTATCATCGTGATTTATAGACAGAAAACGACGCCATTTTTCCCTCACATTTTTTC